>NC_044062.1:746381-748881 GCF_902167405.1 Gadus morhua | reverse complement strand
AGGTCACTTGTAATTCTGCTTGTCGGCCGTTGTTGGGTTTGCATATGTGTGTGCTGCGTTTAAGTGTATGTGTGTGTGTGTTTGTGTGGGTGTGTGTTTGTGTGATTGCTGGTGGTGTAGGAGATAGCGGGTCTCCATGGAGAGCTAATATAACAATGGGGGGCATCTCCTTCTGATTCATCAACCCCCCCCCCAATACCCACAAACACACACAACACGCCCACATGTTGATTAGCTTTGTCATTCCTTTTGTGCGAGTCTGTGTTTGTGCTTGTGTTTCTGAGTGTGTGTGTGTGTGTGTGTGTGTGTGTGTGTGTAGGGTTGTGTGTCAGTAAGTGTGTGTGTACACGTTTGTGTGCATGCATGTTTGTTTTTGTTTCTGTGAGTGCAGAAATGCAAATGTTCATTTTTATGAGTGAATGCATGATGCAAATGTGTATGGTTATGCATGTGTATGGTGTGCATATATATGTGTGTACAGTTGTGCATTTACGCACATAGGAGTTAATGCACACTAGTGTGCAGTGGGAAGCCTGCTTTGTGTTTGGTCAGAGTAGCGACATCAGCCTTTTGTCAGCATAAATGTGTTTGGAGAGGGACCTCAGTCCCACCACTATGTCCTGCTCTGCTCCTCAGAGAGAGAGAGAGAGAGAGAGAGAGAGAGAGAGAGAGAGAGAGAGAGAGAGAGAGAGAGAGAGAGAGAGAGAGAGAGAGAGAGAGAGAGAGAGAGAGAGAGAGAGAGAGAGAGAGAGAGAGAGAGAGAGAGAGAGAGAGAGAGAGAGAGAGAGAGAGAGAGGGGCAGGCAGGCAGAAGCAGATGAGTCAGTAAGACCGACAATAAACCGACAAGAAAGAATTTGATGTAAACCACGGGAGGAGAAGTTGAGCTGAGCTGCCCTGGTAGCGCAGAGGCCTTCCGTGTGAAGGAGGACTCTCATGCGTCAGAACTGGGGATGTACCGACATCCACACTGGCATCAGATACGGGTCATTACACCGAGCAGAATTGGGTGTCGCTGTCAAAGAACGGCCGGGCTGCGGTTTTATGCGAGTCTGCGAGTCTGCGTGTGTGTGTGTGTGTGTGTGTGTGTGTGTGTGTGTGTGTGTGTGTGTGTGTGTGTGTGTGTGTGTGTGTGTGTGTGTGTGTGTGTGTGTGTGTGTGTGTGTGTTGGAGCCGGTCAGGGGTGTTGGGACAGACAGTTGAACCCATTTGCACTTGTCAGTGTGGGTTAAGATCAGCTGATGGTGATGTGGGGCTGAAAACCTTCCTGACCTCCTCCTCCTCCTCCGTCTACCAGGCCATGTCTTTTTATACTCTCCTCCTCAAAATCTGTCCCTCCACTTTCTAACCCCAACCCTAACTCTGTTCTTCCATCCTCTAGACCTAACTCTAACCTTCTATCATCTAACCCTGACCCTAGCTCCATCCTTCCTCTTTCTCTCTACGTCTCTGGCATCACATGATTTATCATTATCCCTCTCCTCTGTTTCTGTTTGTTTTTATGACTTTCTACTTGTGTGTGTGTGTGTGTGTGTGTGTGTGTGTGTGTGTGTGTGTGTGTGTGTGTGTGTGTGTGTGTGTGTGTGTGTGTGTGAGTGTGTGTGGTCGGGGGGAGGGGGTCTGTGTGTTCACCAGTGCATGACTATCTGTGTGTCATAGAATGCTGTCCTGCCCCTGATTTTATTTTGGAACTCTTGCATGAGCGGGGAGATAAAGGCTGTGCACCATATGTTTGTGTGTGTGTGTGTGTGTGTGTGTGTGTGTGTGTGTGTGTGTGTGTGTGTGTGTGTGTGTGTGTGTGTGTGTGTGTGTGTGTGTGTGTGTGTGTGTGTGTTTACTTTCTGCCAGTAGATATTTGACTCTTGAATTTGATCTTTGCATTTATTCTGTTGATGAGTGTGTGTGAGCGCGTGTGCGTCGGTGCATGTGTTTGTTTGTGTGAATAAGTAATGGGATTGAAGATGAAGATGGGGTTATGATATATGCAGAACTGCCTCTGCTTTGATGAGGCTATTAATGTATAGGGAGTGCAGGAAGATGGGTGTATGTGTGTGACTGTGTGTCTCTATGAGCGGCACCGTGGTTTTTGGCACGATAACATAACTGGTACTACTGGCAGATTGCTGGCCACCTGATCTATAATTCACCCTGACAAGCCTAGCCCCCCCCCCCGCCTCTCCACAACAAACGCACACACACACACACACACACACACACACACACACACACACACACACACACACACACACACACACACACACACACACACACACACACGCTATCTGTCAACACTAGCGGGGGGCCGGAGAACCAATGTGGAAAAGTGTCGGGACAAAGTGGGGGGGAGGGATGGAGGGGCTGGAGGGGGGGTGAGGGGCTGGAGGGGGGGTGAGAGGCTGGAGGGGGGGTGAGGGGCTGGAGGGGGGGTGAGAGGCTGGAGGGGGGGTGAGGGGGGTGAGAGGCTGGAGGGGGGGGTGAGGGGGGGTGTGAGGCTGGAGGGG
>NC_044062.1:642655-644175 GCF_902167405.1 Gadus morhua | reverse complement strand
TGTGTATGTGTGTGTGTGTGTGTGCGTGTGTGTGTGTGTGTGTATGCCTGTGTTTGTTTGTGTGTGCTTGTGTGTGTGTGTGTGTATGTCTGTGTGTGTTTGCGTGTGTGTGTGATTGTGTGTGTGTGTCATAGAACTGAACAGTAAAGTAAACGTTGGTTGTACTTGTGGTGGCCCATGCAGCTCACTAACGCGTGGCGCTGCCAGAGCCTGTGCAGCCGGTCCTGAACCCAAACCTTTACAGAGCAGTAAAGACAGGAGCCCTCGTTAACGCTCAGTGCTTCAAACGGACCAGCGCTCAGAGATCTCTCTGGGCTGTGTGTGTGTTCGGTGTGTGTGTGTGTGTGTGTGTGTGTGTGTGTGTGTGTGTGTGTGCGTGTGTGTGTGTGTGAGATGGTTGTGGTTGGCTCCAGGATTAATAAGATGCTAATTGGCCGGCCGGGCATTAGGTGTGAGACGGGTGCAGCAGCAACAGCGCTGGAAGAGAGAAGAAATAAAATCAGAAACGAAGGAAGAATTACATTAAGAAAGCAACAAGGAATTAAAGAATGAAAGGAAATCGAAACAAGGAGCACAAGAAAGAACTAACCATCCAACCAAGGAAAAGAACAAACAAATCAAATGAAACAAATTGAAATGGAAAGTTGGGACGTTTTTTCAATGTGTTGAAGAACATAATACAGTCCTGGGGTCCCGGTCGGGGGGAGAGGAGCAGTACGCCAACAGGAGAGAGAGGGAGGGAGGGAGGGAGGGAGGGAGGGAGGGAGGGAGGGAGAGAGGGAGGGAGAGAGGGAGGGAGGGAGGGAGAGAGGGAGGGAGGGAGAGAGAGAGGGAGGGAGGGAGAGAGGGAGGGAGAGAGGGAGGGAGGGGGGGGGAGAGGAGCAGTACGCCAACAGGAGAGAGAGGGAGGGAGGGAGGGAGGGAGGGAGAGGGAGGGAGGGAGGGAGGGAGGGAGGGAGGGAGGGAGGGAGAGAGGGAGGGGGAGGGAGGGAGAGAGGAGAGGGAGGAGGGAGGGAGAGAGGGAGGGACGGAGGGAGGGACGGAGGGAGGGAGGGGGAGGGAGAGAGAGAGAGAGAGAGAGAGAGAGGGAGGGAGGGAGGGAGGGAGGGAGGGAGGGAGGGAGGGAGGGAGGGAGGGGGAGGGGGAGAGAGAGAGAGAGAGAGAGAGAGGGAGGGAGGGAGGGAGGGAGGGAGGGAGGGAGGGAGGGAGGGAGGGAGGGCGAAGGAGAGAGTAGATCGGGTTCCTTCCCGGAGACTCCTTGGCTCCTGTCGCGTCCGTAGAGGTCTGGCTGGCACACGGCGGCCTGTGCCCTGCTCCGGGTCTCACCAGCCACGCAGCCCCCCCCCCCCCCCCCCCCCGGACCCCCCCTGGACCCCCCCTGGACCC
Organism: Gadus morhua; assembly: GCF_902167405.1. Lineage (NCBI taxonomy): Eukaryota > Metazoa > Chordata > Actinopteri > Gadiformes > Gadidae > Gadus > Gadus morhua. The sequence goes on along the minus strand of NC_044062.1, from coordinate 642,789 downwards.
CCCCTCCACGTAGACACTGCTGGGTTCCTCCTGGTCTCGTTTGCGCCGATAGACAAAGCCCAGTGTTCTGCCGCTGGCCTGGACCTCCTCCCCCCCACGCCCTGAGTCCTCCACTGTCCTCCCCCGGCCCGCTG
>NC_044062.1:540155-637655 GCF_902167405.1 Gadus morhua | reverse complement strand
CAGGTGTCGTCTGTTGGCCCCCGCATGAGAGATGAGCCTGTGTGCCCGGGCTTAACGGGAGAGCATTGATTCAGCCGTGTTTGTGCATCCAATGGTCGTGGGGGGGGGGGCTGGGGAAGGTATGGGTAGCGGGGGGGAGGACAGAGCGTCATTGATTCATGACCACCGTGACAGACGTGTTTAAGTGTGTGCTGCCGCTTGCCCCCCCCCCCCCCCCCCCGTCATGATGAGTCTGGGCTCCCCCGGGAAGAATAACGCCTTGATTAGTCTTTGTTCCAAATACTTTACATCTGCATTACGATGCATATCGAATCGTTCCTCCTTTTGTTTCATGTATATGAACTGACGTTGCGGGTGAGGCTAGTTTGTAAGAAGACAGCGCCATCTGCTGGCAGGTCATCGCAATGACAGGGGGTGTACCCGAGTCGAGACATAGAACCATATGTTTAACTTGACGTAAGGTTCTCTTCGGTGACTGGTTTCCCTTGCCTGCTGTCCCAGGGCCATCGGAGCCAACCCGCTGTACTGCGACTGCCGCCTGCGCTGGTTGTCGGACTGGGTGAAGACGGGATACAAGGAGCCAGGCATCGCCCGCTGTGCCGGTCCGAAGGAACTGGAAGGGAAGCTGCTGCTCACCACGCCAGCCAAGAAGTTTGAGTGCCACGGTAAGCGGGGTGGGGCAAAATGTCTTTGTGAGCAAAATTAGTTTTGTTCTTTTCTTTTTGATAGATTCTTGTGATCTGAAGGACCTAGCGTAACGCTCTTCTTCATGTAATGGCTTCAGGGGATGTGGATACCAACATCCGGGCCAAGTGCAACCCTTGCCTGTCCGACCCGTGTCTGAACCAGGGCATCTGTCACAACGACCTGATGGAGGTCTACAGGTGTAGCTGTCCTCCAGGCTTCAAGGTCAGAACACCTCCATACTCGCCCTAAATATAAACCTGCGTTCCTCTTCAAAAAAGGTTTTCTTTCAGCCTCATGACAAGAGATGCGCCAGAGGTGTGACCCATACGGTCTCTTTGTGTGTTGTGCTGTGCAGGGGCGGAACTGCGAGAGCCCCCTGAACGCCTGTGTGAGTAACCCCTGCGCCAACGGAGGAACCTGCCAGCTCAAAGAGGGCGAGGAGGGCGCCTTCAGGTGAGCCACACGACACTTCCCATCGGACGCTTCTGACGAAACCAAATCGTCTTTAAAGAGAGAAATATGGATTTTCCTTCAGTGAGTTCAATGTTCTGTGTGTGTGTGTGTGTGTGTGTGTGTGTGTGTGTGTGTCTTCAGCTGTTCCTGCCCCCTGGGTTTCGAAGGCCCTGCGTGCAAAATTGACGTTGACGACTGCGAATACAGCGACTGTGAGAACGGAGCAACGTGCGTTGACGGGATCAACAACTACACCTGCCTCTGTCCTCTCTACTACGCAGGTAACACACACGCACACCCACACACACACGCACACACACGCGTACACACACGCAACAATGTCAATCTCATGGTGGATGTGTCTGTAATGATGACCTCATGGTGGATGTGTCTGTAATGATGATCTCATGGTGGATGTGTCTGTGCTGATGACCTCATGGTGGATGTGTCTGTGCTGATGACCTCATGGTGGATGTGACTGTAGTGATGACCTCATGGTGGATGTGTCTGTGTGTCGATGACCTCATGGTGGATGTGTCTGTACTGATGACCTCATGGTGGATGTGTCTATGCTGATGACCTCATGGTGGATGTGTCTGTGCTGATGACCTCATGGTGGATGTGACTGTGTGTGGATGACCTCATGGTGGATGTGTCTGTAATGATGACCTCATGGTGGATGTGTCTGTGCTGATGACCTCATGGTGGATGTGTCTGTGCTGATGACCTCATGGTGGATGTGTCTGTGCTGATGACCTCATGGTGGATGTGTCTGTGTGGATGACCTCATGGTGGATGTGTCTGTGCTGATGACCTCATGGTGGATGTGTCTGTGCTGATGACCTCATGGTGGATGTGTCTGTGCTGATGACCTCATGATGGATGTGTCTGTGTGGATGACCTCATGGTGGATGTGTCTGTGCTGATGACCTCATGGTGGATGTGTCTGTGTGGATGACCTCATGGTGGATGTGTCTGTAGTGATGACCTCATGGTGGATGTGTCTGTGTGGATGACCTCATGGTGGATGTGTCTGTGCTGATGACCTCATGGTGGATGTGTCTGTGTGGATGACCTCATGGTGGATGTGTCTGTAATGATGACCTCATGGTGGATGTGTCTGTAATGATGACCTCATGGTGGATGTGTCTGTGCTGATGACCTCATGGTGGATGTGTCTGTGCTGATGACCTCATGGTGGATGTGACTGTAGTGATGACCTCATGGTGGATGTGTCTGTGTGTCGATGACCTCATGGTGGATGTGTCTGTACTGATGACCTCATGGTGGATGTGTCTATGCTGATGACCTCATGGTGGATGTGTCTGTGCTGATGACCTCATGGTGGATGTGTCTGTAATGACCTCATGGTGGATGTGTCTGTAGTGATGACCTCATGGTGGATGTGTCTGTGCTGATGACCTCATGGTGGATGTGTCTGTAATGATGACCTCATGGTGGATGTGTCTGTGCTGATGACCTCATGGTGGATGTGTCTGTGCTGATGACCTCATGGTGGATGTGTCTGTGCTGATGACCTCATGGTGGATGTGTCTGTAGTGATGACCTCATGGTGGATGTGTCTGTGCTGATGACCTCATGGTGGATGTGACTGTAGTGATGACCTCATGGTGGATGTGTCTGTGTGTCGATGACCTCATGGTGGATGTGTCTGTACTGATGACCTCATGGTGGATGTGTCTGTGCTGATGACCTCATGGTGGATGTGACTGTAGTGATGACCTCATGGTGGATGTGTCTGTGTGTCGATGACCTCATGGTGGATGTGTCTGTACTGATGACCTCATGGTGGATGTGTCTATGCTGATGACCTCATGGTGGATGTGTCTGTGTGGATGACCTCATGGTGGATGTGTCTGTAATGACCTCATGGTGGATGTGTCTGTAGTGATGACCTCATGGTGGATGTGTCTGTGCTGATGACCTCATGGTGGATGTGTCTGTAATGATGACCTCATGGTGGATGTGTCTGTGCTGATGACCTCATGGTGGATGTGTCTGTGCTGATGACCTCATGGTGGATGTGTCTGTACAGGGGACATGTGTGAGGAGATGGAGGACGTCTGCGCCCCCGGTCGGAGTCCCTGTAAGCACCAGTCTACCTGCCTCATCACCTCGGCGGGGCCCAAGTGAGTGAGCACGCCGTCCGGGTCCGCATGTGGATTAGAAAGGGGGTGTCAAAGTGGGGGCCCCTAGGGGGGGCCCCACAAGAAGTCGCTTGATGGGCCGTATCGCCAGCCTAGTTGCCTAGCAACCAAGAATGAAATATAATTCCTCTTATAGCTACGCAGATCGATGGAGCCAGCCGTGTCCCAACATAGGCCTGTTAATACAATGACTCCTTATGAATACAAGCTAAAGAATCGATCACCCTCCAAACAAAGGCCACGGTTCATGTTGATGTTGCTGCCGGTGGGGGGGCGGGGGGGCGACGCCCCAGCAGGGTCCCAGTGGGTCACCCTCTCCCCTCCCGTACCGTAGGTGTGTGTGTACTCCTGGCTACGTTGGCGACGACTGCAGCGTGGACTATGACGACTGCAACGAGCACCGCTGCCTGAACGGCGCCCAGTGCCTGGACGAGTTCAACGGCTACTCCTGCCTCTGCCCCGATGGCTACAGGTGAGCACACAGTCACCGGGCGTTCACCTCTCCTCCGGGGGTCAGAGTGGGCGAGGGGCCGTAAGGACAGGGGAGGGAAGACACCCGAAATGGGTCAGGAAATGACAACTCATAGGACTGCTGTTTGGGATCGACCCTGGGTCGCTGCCAGTGATGCATGGTTTGCGTGTCGGTGGGTTTTGCCACCCAGCCAACCAAAGATACCTTCTCAGCCTCCGTCAGTAATGAACCTCGATTCATCTCCCCTTGAGGAGTCTTTAGGTGAAAGCATTACGTGTGTCATCTTATCTTCACTATCTGACCTTCTGTTAAAAGCAATACAGAGGTAGGCTTGTCTTTTCTAGCGCTATTATCACCGCTACCTGCTGTCACTAAGCCTCCAGCACTGCCCGTCCTCTAACCTACCGGTTACTAAGCGTACCGCGCTGTTCCTCTACCCCTGATGCGGTCACTAACTAACCCTCTCACCCCAGCGGTCACTAACTAACCCCCTCACCCCAGTGGTCACTAACTAACCCTCTCGCCCCAGCGGTCACTAACTAACCCTCTCACCCCTGCAGCGGTCACTCACTAACCCTCTCGCCCCAGCGGTCACTAACTAACCCCCTCGCCCCAGCGGTCACTAACTAACCCTTTCGCCCCTGCAGCGGTCACTAACTAACCCCCTCGCCCCAGCGGTCACTCACTAACCCCCTCGCCCCAGCGGACACTAACTAGCCCTCTCGCCCCAGCGGTCACTAACTAACCCTCTCACCCCAGCGGTCACTAACTAACCCCCTCACCCCAGCGGTCACTAACTAACCCTCTCGCCCCTGCAGCGGTCACTAACTAACCCCCTCGCCCCAGCGGTCACTAACTAACTCTCTCGCCCGGGCAGCGGTCACTAACTAACCCTCTCGCCCCAGCGGTCACTCACTAACCCTCTCGCCCCAGCGGTCACTCACTATACCTCTCGCCCCAGCGGTCACTAACTAACCCTCTCGCCCCAGCGGTCACTAACCAACCCTCTCACCCCAGCGGTCACTAACTAACCCCCTCGCCCCAGCGGTCACTAACTAACCCTCTCGCCCCAGCGGTCACTCACTAACCCTCTCGCCCGGGCAGCGGTCACTAACTAACCCTCTCGCCCCAGCGGTCACTCACTAACCCTCTCGCCCCAGCGGTCACTAACTAACCCTCTCGCCCCAGCGGTCACTAACTAACCCTCTTGCCCCAGCGGTCACTAACCAACCCTCTCACCCCAGCGGTCACTAACCAACCCTCTCACCCCAGCGGTCACTAACCAACCCTCTCACCCCAGCGGTCACTAACTAACCATCTCGCCCCAGCGGTCACTAACCAACCCTCTCACCCCAGCGGTCACTAACTAACCCTCTCGCCCCAGCGGTCACTCACTAACCCTCTCGCCCCAGCGGTCACTAACCAACCCTCTCACCCCAGCGGTCACTAACTAACCCCCTCGCCCCAGCGGTCACTCACTAACCCTCTCGCCCCAGCGGTCACTAACTAACCCTCTCGCCCGGGCAGCGGTCACTAACTAACCCTCTCGCCCCAGCGGTCACTAACCAACCCTCTCACCCCAGCGGTCACTAACTAACCCCCTCGCCCCAGCGGTCACTAACTAACCCTCTCGCCCCAGCGGTCACTAACTAACCCTCTCGCCCCAGCGGTCACTAACTAACCCTCTCGCCCCAGCGGTCACTCACTAACCCTCTCGCCCCAGCGGTCACTAACTAACCCTCTCGCCCCAGCGGTCACTAACTAACCCTCTCGCCCCAGCGGTCAATAACTAACCCTCTTGCCCCAGCGGTCACTAACCAACCCTCTCACCCCAGCGGTCACTAACCAACCCTCTCACCCCAGCGGTCACTAACTAACCCTCTCGCCCCAGCGGTCACTAACCAACCCTCTCACCCCAGCGGTCACTAACTAACCCTCTCGCCCCAGCGGTCACTCACTAACCCTCTCGCCCCAGCGGTCACTAACCAACCCTCTCACCCCAGCGGTCACTAACTAACCCCCTCGCCCCAGCGGTCACTAACTAACCCTCTCGCCCGGGCAGCGGTCACTAACTAACCCTCTCGCCCCAGCGGTCACTAACTAACCCTCTCGCCCCAGCGGTCACTAACTAACCCTCTCGCCCCAGCGGTCACTAACCAACCCTCTCACCCCAGCGGTCACTAACTAACCCTCTCGCCCCGGCAGCGGTCAGCTGTGCGAGGCGCCCCCGTCGGCGCGGTCGCTGTGCGAGCTGGCCGACTGCCAGAACGGGGCGCCCTGCGTGGAGCGGGGGGGGCGCGCCCTCTGCCAGTGCCTGCCCGGGTTCGGCGGCCCACGCTGCGAGAAGCTCGTCAGCGTCAACTTCATCGACCGGGACTCGTACCTGCTGCTGTCCGACCTCAAGAACTGGCCGCAGGCCAACATCACGCTGCAGGTGGGCACACACACCTGGGGGGCTGGGGGGTGTGTGTGTGTGTGTGTGTGTGTGTGTTTGTGTGTCTATCGACGTGTATGTGTTTGTGTGTTTTGTGTGTGTGTTTGTTTGTTTTAGTTTTGTGTGTGTGTGTTTGTTCTTTTGTATTTGTAGTTTGTGTGTGTGTGTGTTCGTTGTGTGTTTCTGTGTTTCTGTGTGTGTGGGTCTGTGTGTTTGTGTGTTTTGTGTGTGTGACTTTGTTTGTTTTTGTTTAATGTCAGTGTGTTGGTTGTGTGTGTGTGTGTGTGTGTGTGTGTGTGTGTGTGTCAGCGCATGCAGGTATTGATTTGTACATAAATGAGCAATAACCAATGTAGCGTGCACATATGACATTGAGGTGACCTTGTGATGCCAGGTCTCCACGGCGGAGGAGAATGGCATCCTGCTCTACAACGGAGACAACGACCACATCGCCGTGGAACTGTTCCAAGGTCACGTCAAGGTCAGCTACGACCCAGGCAGCCAGCCAGGTCACGCCATCTACAGGTACGGACGGGCAGGAGCTCTGGGGGGGGGGCGGCCTAGGGTTAGGGTTAGGGTTACCCCCATACCTCTAGGCCTCACCCGGACCTCCTCGGCCTCCTTGTGGTAGGAGCCTTCCTTACCCCCCGCTCCTTAATGATGGGTAGCTGTAGCTCCGGATAAAGCGTCCGCTAGATGACTGAACACCGCCCTGTCAGAGCTACTGCGCTCCTAGGGGCTGCTCTCCAACGGTCTCTGAGTTCTGGTTCTTAGAGTTAACGGTCTAAGTGTTCCCTGAGTTCTGGTTCTTAGAGTTAGCGGTCTTAGTGTTCTCTGAGTTCTGGTTCTTAGTGTTCTCTGAGTTCTGGTTCTTAGTGTTCTCTGAGTTCTGGTTCTTAGTGTTCTCTGAGTTCTGGTTCTTAGTGTTAACGGTTCTTAGAGTTCACTGATTTCTGTTCTTAGTGTTCTCTGAGTTCTGTTCTTAGTGTTCTCTGAGTTCTGGTTCTTAGTGTTAACGGTTCTTAACGGTTCTAACCCTAACCCAGCACTGAGACCATCAACGACGGGCGGTTCCACACGGTGGAGCTGGTGACCTTCGAGCAGATGGTGAACCTGTCTATCGACGGGGGTCTCCCCACCTCCATGGACAGCTTCCGGGCGGCGCGCCCCCTCACTGGGGAGGCCCCGCTCTACGTGGGGGGTAGGGGCCCTCACCACACCACCCCCTCCTCCGCAGGCACTCTGAACTTACTACACTCTACCCCCCCCTCGCCTCGTTACCACCGCAACCCCGCCCTGATAACCCCCCCCCCCCCCCAGTCCCCCCATCACCCCCCCCCCAGCCCAGTCCCCCCAGTCCCCCCCCCAGCCCAGTCCCCCCACCCCCCCAGTCCCCCCATCACCCCCCCCCCCCCAGCCCAGTCCCCCCCCCAGCCCAGTCCCCCCATCCCCCCCCCCCCAGCCCAGTCCCCCCATCACCCCCCCAGTCCCCCCATCACCCCCCCAGTCCCCCCATCATTCCCCCCACCCCCCCAGTCCCCCCATCACCCCCCCCCCCCACCCCAGTCCCCCCATCACCCCCCCGTCCCCCCATCATTCCCCCCACCCCCCCAGTCCCCCCATCACCCCCCCCCCCACCCCAGTCCCCCCATCACCCCCACCCCAGTGCCCCCATCACCCCCCCCCCGTCCCCCCATCACCCCACCCCCCCAGTCCCCCCATCACCCCCCCTCTCCAGTGCCCCCATCACCCCCCCCCCCCAGTCCCCCCATCACCCCCCCTCTCCAGTGCCCCCATCACCCCCATTCCAGTCCCCCCATCACCCCCATTCCAGTCCCCCCATCACCCCACCCCCCCAGTCCCCCCATCACCCCCCCCCCCCCCAGTCCCCCCATCACCCCCCCCCCCCCGTCCCCCCACCACCCCCCCTCTCCAGTGCCCCCATCACCCCACCCCCCCAGTCCCCCCATCAACCCCCCTCTCCAGTGCCCCCATCACCCCCCCTCTCCAGTGCCCCCATCACCCCCCCATTCCAGTCCCCCCATCACCCCACCCCCCCCAGTCCCCCCATCACCCCCCCTCTCCAGTGCCCCCATCACGCCCATCATGACTGTGTTTGTTAGCACCAACGTTAATCATCGATTACACCAACACATAACGGCCAGGCCTGATCACAGAACTACCACCAACACATAACGGCCAGGCCTGATCACAGAACTACCACCAACACATAACGGCCAGGCCTGATCACAGAACTACCACCAACACATAACGGCCAGGCCTGATCACAGAACTACCACCAACACATAACGGCCAGGCCTGATCACAGAACTACCACCAACACGTTTACGTTTAAGGGAAAATTACACATTTTGAGCTTAGATCATTTACCCTATCGATGCAAATATGAATCCACGGATGCACAGATGCCGCTAGCGGTCAAAGAGTGCCCCCTGGTGGCTGATATATGAACTAACAGACACAGTCCTCCACCTCAAACATGTTTCGTATGCGCATGCCAGTGTGACTCCATGTATTATGTTGTTTGATGTGAAATATCACAGCCTGATTCTCCTGAGATAAAATAGAAAGATAAAACAACCTATGCAATATATATAGAACCCCATGGCTTCTGTGGAGTTTGGAAAGATAATTCAATATTCAATCAAATAAAAGTTGACATCAGGAGGAGTTCAGACAGCTGTGGTTTTGGTTCTGTGATGTGACGTGACGTCTTGTTCTTGCTATAGTAACCATACACAACATCCATGACCAATCTTCTTCCTGTTGTCTCTCTTTCAACGATGTGGCCCAAATTTCAATCCAACAATAATAACTATAACAACGGTGTATTTAATTCAGAATCAGACTCTCCCCGTTGGGACACACATCCTCTTGAAGCTCCTTCCTCCATTAAACCCATATCAGCCCTGTGTCCGTCTGCTTTGTGTCTGTCGCCCCGGCTCTCCGCCTCCCCCCCCTCTAACCATCCTCTCCCCCCCCCTCAGGGATGCCCGTGGAAGGCCCTTCCGCAGCGTTCCGTCTCTGGCAGATCCAGAACGGCTCCAGTTTCCACGGCTGCATCCAGAACCTGTACATCAACAACGAGCTGCAGGACTTCACCAAGACCCAGATGAAGCCGGGCGTGGTGCCCGGCTGTGAGCCCTGCAGGAAGATCTACTGTCTGCACGGGATCTGCCAGCCCGACGGAGCCCAAGGGCCCGTGTGCCACTGCCAGCCTGGCTGGAGCGGCCCCCACTGCGACCAGGTCGCCGCCAACCCCTGCCAGGGGAGCAAGTAAGGCAACGCTTTCAAAATGTAGGATAGCTCCCATATAATATATATAGATCTATATATAGATCTATATATATATATTTTAGTCCATAAATCTAACGTGAATAAAAAAGAAAAAGTACAATTTGAGGTATCGTGTCATGGTCTCGTATACTAAACTGCGTCTTGCTCCTTGCCAGGTGTGTCCATGGAAAGTGCATCCCCTCGGTCGGCCAGACGTATCACTGCGAATGCTCCGAGGGTTATCACGGCACCCTGTGCAACCAGCAGGGGGAGCTGTTCAACCCCTGCCGCCGCCTGAGCTGCAAGCATGGCCGCTGCCAGATCTCGGACACGGGAGACGCCTACTGCCACTGTGAGAGCGGCTACACCGGAGAGCTGTGCGATGCAGGTTGGTTTGGTTTCAGTTGTTAGGCGTTGGTAGGGCTGAAAGGTAGGCATAGGTTTTTCCCAGCTGAAATGTTCTGGTTTTGCTCCACAAAGATTTCCTCAGCTTAGGCAGCCCTGAGTAAACATGCCCTAACCGTTCCTGCTCCTAAAGGAGCTGTATCTGTGTCAACTTGTAGTCGCTTCCAATGATTAAATAGTAATAGAAGTAAACTTTTTTGTTCCCTGACCCATTTCTAGTTCTGAAAATGTTTGCAGCCCCAGCTTGCCTCTACTTCCACTGAAATAGTTTTTACCCACTTAACATTGAACTACAGTCATAGACCCCCTCCAAAGTGCTTGGACACGCACACACATACACACACACGCACACGCACACACACACACACACACACACACACACACACACACACACACACACACACACACACACACACACACACACACTCACAGTCAGATTGGTTTGTCACAAATTAAATGAAGTCCTGTCCATCGTACTAACCGAGCGGCTTTCTGCAGTACTGACTAATCCCCCCCGTCCACGTTCCCCCAGAGTCCGAGTGCCGAGGAGAGCCCATGCGGGACTTCTACCAGGTGCAGCGGGGCTACGCCATCTGCCAGACCACGCGCACGGTGTCCTGGGTGGAGTGCAGCGGGGCTTGTGACGCCGGGGCGTGCTGCGCCAGCCAGCGCATGAAGCGCCGGAAATACACCTTCGAGTGCAGCGACGGCACCTCCTTCAGCGAGGAGGTGGAGAAGACCATCAAGTGCGGCTGCGCTGGCTGCATGTAGCGGGGGCCGCAGCTCCCCCCCCCCGCCCCCCTGACCCCATCCACCCTGCGTCCGTCACCCCCCCACCACCGCTGTCGCTGCGCTGGGTGGAAGACTGGAAGAGAAGGAAGGAGGAGGAGGAGGAGAGTGGACTGGAGGAAAGAGAGCGAGACAGAAAGTATAAAGAAAAAAATATATAAAACCCTCTATCTATATATTATGGACAACGATGTTTGTAAAATAGGACATTCCCGTCCATGGTCCAAGGATGTAGACCTACAGTGACACGGAGAGAAGCACAACAGCAACTTCTCAACGTCCAAAAAGAAGAAGAGAAAAAATCCCCAACAGAACCCGTTGTACCTTCGACGTTGCTCCAAAAGGATCCACAGATTTCCAAGGTGTTGCTGAAGCGTTCAGTGAGGTGTCCCCTCCGATACCCCAAACACCCCCATCCATCCATCAAGCCATCCATCCATCCATCCATCCATCCATCCATCCATCCATCCATCCATCCGTCCATCCACCCCAGGTGTGTCAGGTCGGTGTCGGAGCCACTGAGCCACCTGTTCACCATCTGAACTTTCTAGAGGCAGTTGGGACATGGGCCGCCAGGCTGGCAACCGATGGCAGAACGGCACAGATATGACCGTAAGCGGACACAAAGGTGAAGAGGGAGAGAAAGACGGAGAGAGAGCGAGGGATGAATGAGCAGAGGAGCTGGACTGCATGACTTGGTGAAGCTGGAGGCGGAGCTTGGCTGGGCCTCGCTGGACTGGGCTGCCCGGGTCAGGTTCAGTACGTCGCTCTGAGGGTAGGGGTGGGGATCTCTGGCCGCTCATTCATTAACACATTGCATAATAGAATGGAACAGGTAGGGTTTGAGCCGGCACATAATCCAGTTGGGATATACGCATATATATATATATATATATATATATATATATATATATATATATATATATATATATATATATTCAGACTTAGAGCGGCAGGTGTTTGGGTGTCACAGTTGTACTGTGAGCCACCTTGCATAGAGACTCCATAACTAAGACTAGACGGCACTGACTAGCAGCACTGAGCACTACAGTCATAGACCCCCTCCAAAGTGCATGGACACACACACACACACACACACACACACACACACACACACACACACACACACACACACACACACACACACACACACACACACACACACATCCAGTGCGCAGATTGGTTTTGTCACATCTCCACACCCATCAGAGCGGCCAGTGCCCGGTGGTATTCAGTTTCCCAGCATGCATTGCCTCAGGGTTAGGATGATTTGCATAATCTGCCCCCCCCCTTCCAAGCAGGAGGTAGTCTAGTCCCCCCCCCCCATGCCTGCAGTATTAAACTTGTGCAAACTGTTGCATGTGTGGAGATGAGTTTGACAATGAATATGTAGAGCTTCTTAATATCATGTAATTACAAAGCAAAAGATTGCAGATTTTGTTTTGTTTTGTGTTATTTCTTATATTGATTTGTGTTACTTTTTGTTTTGTTCTGTGATGTAACCTAACTCCTTTAGCCCCACCACTTTATACAAAAATGCCTAACAGATTCTAATATATATACATATATATTTGTATTTCATTTTGGTATAGTATTTTTCTATGTTTAAGGAGTGAGTCTGTGTTTTTTGGAAGCTATGGAACTATTAATGGCATTATTTGGTTCCATGGTGTTTTTATATGTTAATTTCATTTCCTCAAACAAGCTAATTAGTAATCGGCCAAAATAAATACGTAAACACATTTGGTTGGCCTTGTTGTGTAGGAGGCAGTATTGATTTAGAAATATGTTTAATATTGTATATGTTGTCTTCCATGTGAATATTACATCTAATTCCGTGAGTGTTTTTTATTTTATTTATTTCATCTAAAGGCTCTTTCCTGTAGAAAGTAAAAGGCATTCATGCTGCTGACTTTCAGATATTTTCAATAAAGTTTAAAAGAAAAAAAGTTAAAAGGAATACAAAACAAAGATAATTTTGCAAAAAAAAAAAAGAGGATTAAATGTAAGGTATTTGTAACTTACTGCAGTGTTTCACCTTGTCTGGCTCAGACATTCCCTGTTTGCTGCTGAGGCAGAGCTATCAATAAAGGTACAAGTGGCCCCATTTCCATTGATTTGTATTTCCACAGGAAATTCCATAACTCACGTGAAAACAGACTTTATAGGCTCCAGATTCTTTTGATTGTTTTTTTATTTTTGTTTTGCTTATTATTTGGGTTGCATTTCTATCATTTCAACTTTTAAAACTGTGGCATTTTTGTTTGACAGAAATCAACTGATCATAAGCTTTGGTCAAGCCAGTAGAAATAAGACGCACTATGAGTTGGCCACGGGGACATTGATCAAGGATTCGGTTTGTCATCCGCTAAATGTTTAAAAAACTTGTAACCAACTACTGAGAGGTTAGGAGGCTCTGTCTGTTGGTATTTCTATCAACATTACCTGGCTACAGGATACACAAATTAAAGAAGATATGTGTGCCATTTTAAAGTGAACAAAACAGTTACACCTGAATGTATAAATATGTATAAATATGACCTATGCTTATTCATAAAGTGGTTAAACTATTAGCTGTTTAGTTTCCAATGTAAGATACATCCATTGCAATTTATTCTGTACGTTGGCGGTTCATCATAAGGAAAGCGTAGGCACGGTCACACAAGTCGCCGGCCTAAATGTCTAATCTCTTCCTAAAGTGTGAAAAGCTAACAGATCTGAACCAGTTCAAGGTCTTTCCTAGATGTCCACTCCAGAAAGCTTCGCTGAATAACCTCTTCCAAAATGTCTGCTTGCTTTTACACTAGGTTATTATGCGACGCCGGTGGTGTACAATAGGCCTAGCTCCAGAGGGGATCTAGTGAAGGATACTGGTTGAGCAGTCACTGTCGTCCTCAGATTGTGTACATCTTCAAAGGGAGAAGGTCCACGTTGTGTTGGGTGTGGCTTTATCCTTTGTGTCTCCTCCCCCCACCCCTACTCTTCCTGTTACACTAAGGTCTACTGGTGAGAGTAGACGTGTCCACTGTCGGTGGCCATCTTAGTGGTACTTGTGCTATGTTGAGATGTAATTCAGTTTTCAGGTCAGGCGACCGGAAGCTCCAAGTTTATATCTTCCATCTTAGGGAACTGTATTTGTCAATGATAATAAAAAAGAAAGGCACAATGTATCTGTTGTAATGAACTGGTGCGAAATCGAAGATATGTTATCTGGTTGGGCACCACCCTGCCGATCAAGTGTTTTTTTGTTTTTTTTTTGTATAATGGTGGAATTGAACTGAGAAACTCCCAATAATGCTGAATGTATGTAGTGCCACCAACAAATGTTTACCAAATCCCCACTCTTTTCATTCATTAAACTTTAATGTGTGTGCTTTTAAATGCGTTGTCGTTTGCCTCATGAATTGTTTTGTGTATGTTGTGTGTGGAGTAGTCCTACAATAACTTCATTGCTTAACAAGTATCTTAATCTAAAGTACTGAATCAATTACAATAATTTAGAATTGCAGCAAACAGAGTCATGAGTTGTTATCCAATGCAACCGTCAGACAGATAACATATTTATCCCAAAAAATAATTTAAATGATCTTAAACCAATTTCAATTTAAAATGTATCTAAAATAAACTTTAATAATCGTTATTTTTTTAAATAAAGAACTAATTTACATCTACATCAAATAAATATATCTAAAATGCTAAATGTGTGAAAAAACAAATATTTGTTCTTTATATCTCCCAAACGTGGACGTTGTCTAAGTTTTAAGATGCTTTTCTTTTTGTACTCTTCCTGAATATATATATATATATTTCTTGCCTTTAATCATATTAAACTCATAGTAAACTACTATGATGAGTAACTGGTATAGATTTCAGCCCACTTTTACTTAGTTGAAGGTTGTTTAGCCACATCAAGCTGCGTCTAGTCAATTGGTCTTTTGTGAATTCAAAAGAAAGATCACCATAGCTGAATCTGGTTGTGCCAAAGATGTGAAAATATATATCTAAATCTCAAAGTTAAATATTTGTGTGCCTCTTTAAGCCGTTTTCACATTAAGCCTTTGTAGGGCATCCCAACTCGTGTTGTCTTATACAACATATGTATTTAGGTTACGCACATATTCCTCCTTTCTCAAACAGCTTTATCTTTCTGGGTCACCTGCTCACCAGAGACATGCTACAATACTTCACTTTATACGGTTGGGAGTAAATCCCTCAAAAGTTTCTGCCCTTTCTTCCAAGACAGAAGGGAGGAATTGTATTTTTACAACACAAGTTCATTAGGTGAACGTATTTTTTAACATTAATCTGCAGCCGAGGCAGTGAGCAATCAACTACAAATCTGGAAACATCTAAAAAGAAATACCTTTCCCCAGCTCTCTAACCACCGTGCTGATTGCGATGAACTCATTGCGCTGATAAATGAGATTGTCCTAGTTACCGGTTGGGTACTGGAGTGCCGATATGGTTAGCCAATCTTGGTCTTTCCATTTAGCAGATATCAACGTAACATACAATATAATGTTAACAACGTGCAGTAAATAAGATACAGCTAATCCCTGGAGAGAATTAGCATCCTCATTCTTATTTTTAACAAGACGAGTAGTACCATCTTGTTTGGAAAAAGCCAAGGTTTGTCACACATGTCTTTTACCATGCAGTTTAATTTCAAATAGAACTATAAGTCTTTGCATACCAATATCCTCTCAACAATGAGCACCATCAACCTCCACACAGCAGTCACATGAAAAAAACCAAAACATAAAAATTCAAAATCTTTATATGAAATCCAGCAAAAATACAGTTTTAACATAAAATATGTATCATTCTTGGTGCAACCACAAATAAAGCATTGCCATTTCTTTCTGATATATACAAAATCCAGATCTATAAATAACAGCTGTAAAGAATAAAACATGTTCAAGTTATCTATTTGGTTGACTGTTGGGGAATCTACGGGATGCATCTGCCTTGATCAGTGTTACTTAAATAACAATAAAACAAAAAACAAGAATTAAAGGTTCTACATTTACAAATGCTTACTTCCTCCAAGAAATGACCATAATAAAAATAACACTGTGCTAAAAAGTTGTGTCGTTTTTTTCCTCTGATCATACACCAATGTAAATGACTATTGCAGAAGTACAGAAACTTCACATTATGAGACGTCTGCCAGCAAGTCAGCAAGATTTTTTTTTTTAAAAGTCAAAAGTATTGAGGCATACTGGGTTGTATGATTGAGGACTGTGCCATGATCACACGCAGAAAAATATGTGTCCACAATGATGGTGATTCATGGACACAGTGCAGGGAGAGAAACATAACCAAGTATCGGTTGAACTTCAGAACCAAAAAGGCCATCCAACATTATGAGTATCTGCTCAGATTTTGACGTGCCGTACACATTTTCTATATAATTATCCAAACCATTAGTGAATCATCCACTGTCCAAAAGACCAGATGATCAGTCATTGTGACTGTAATGTAAATGTATAATCTTTCAGGGGTTCCGTTCAACAACAAAAACAAGATTCAACAAAAAGTTCTGAGAACTCTTTCCTAGATGGGAAGATGATTTTATAACATTCTCCGATGAGGATGGTAGTATGAAAATAATTGATAATTAAAATCAACCATAAACACCATTTTAAAAAAGCCCAAAAAGCATAACCAAATGTACATTTATCAATAAGCAAACATAAATTAAGTTAGAGAGAATGCCTGCTTAGAAGCCAGCCTGCTTCGATGTCTACCAGACCAGTGTCTGCTTCATAATCTACAAGTCACAATAAGAAGGATAATGATGTTAATGCTTTGGGGGACATGAGAAGCTTAATAAAAACACACAAAGAATGATCGCATAAATCCCAATGCTTCAATGGACAAATTAAATTACATATTATGCATGAGGAGGCGTATACTGTACACTATGCAGGCGTAGAAAAGCAACTCTATGCACAAATGAAAGGAATCTTACTCATGATTCAACCCCCTCTCCGACACGGGACACTGTGCAATCGTCCGAAAAACAAGTTTTCACAGCAAAAAATTCGATCACAAACAAGGTTTTGTTTTTATAAATAAGGCACCTGACCACAAAAGTCACATATTCACGAAGCTCTGATTACCGGACAGGCCAGGGAGGCCAGGTTAGTGGAACTTAACTGCAAAAGTATTTTGAGTTGAAACATGTATCCGACGCACTGTGAACACACTCAGTGAACACAAACCCATATCATACCATAGTCCAGCACCTCGCTCAGCCTTAATAACAGACCTGGAAGCTTTGTCTACACCAGCTTGCTAAACACGCAGGGTGGGGGGGGGGGGGGGGGGGGGGGTCTCCAGCCACACACGTGTTGAAAAACCAAAGTGAAACCCTTGAATCCTCAAATATATACAGTGACACTTTCATCCTGAAATATCTTAAGATGTCTGCATTTTCTTCTTCTGAAACGTGTGTCTTCTTACCAGTTGGATTATATTACACAAAATAGCAGATACTTTTTGGGGGATGAATGGGTTAGGGGGTACAGTCTTTTATTTTAGCGGACATCCTTGTGCGCTTCACAGGGGTCTCCAAAGTTTCAGAGGATCTTTTTGTGGCTTTTCTTACACTGCGTGATGGTGAAGTCACAAGACCTTTTTTACCAACTGATTTTAGAGTGCCTCTCCTTGTAACCACGGCATCTGTATTATTCTTGGGAACAGATGCAGGCGGCCGACCTTTTCTTGACTTTGATGGATTATCCAAAGCGGGGCTCACGTTTATAGCATCCATCTTTCTCTGGGACCTTGTCAAGACCTGATCAGGGGAGACTGGAGGCTTCAAGTCCATTTGCTGTGGAGTTTCGACCACAGCCTCAACAGTTTCACCTTCTGAAACACCTTTTGGTGCAGGCTCCTTTGTCTGGGATTTTGAACTACTTTGCTTAACCAAAGGAGACTTTTCCACATCTTTTTTCTTTGTTTCTAACTGGTTTTTGTTCGAGTTAACTTTGCTTGTAGATGTTGTTTTAGGGCTTCCTAGCCTTTGAGAACATCTTTGTGGTGAAACGGTTTCTTTCGCCGGATCCCTTGGTGCTCTACTGCTGGCCGAATTCTTGGCGGTTCTCTCGGGGGCACTGGGCTTTTCAGTAGATTTCCTACCAGGATTTGCCTTGGCATTACTAGCGGTTGGCTTATACACTCTTGTTTGAGCAGCTGCAGGCAGGGTCAATTTCTGTTTCTTGATAGGTGATTTAAGATCAGGCTTGGGGTCAGATTGTGATGGGGTCAACATTTTCAATGTACTGCATTTTAAGCTTTTGGTTGCCTCTTTTAGCCCAATACTAGTTTGCTGTACCTGCATTTTCTCCCTGATATTAGAATATTTTCGCAAAATCCTTGCACTAGTTGGGTTCTTGGATTTACCTGAAACTTTATGGGGTTCAGCTATCTGCACCTGCACTTTGGCAGATGCGGAGATTGGCCTAGTTAGAGCCTGGTTTGCAGTGGGTAGTTCTTTCCTATCTTTAGCTCGGATTGACTCTTGCTCCAGGGCCTTGGCAATGAGCTTTTGGCCCTTGGCATTGTTCTTTATCGGGGAGGCAATGGCAAACTTCTTCAGATGTTTCTTCAGACGCTCCGCCTGCAGGCTTGGGAACACTCCTTGGGAGGAACTTGTGCAGGAACTGTGGAAGCAGAGCTGGGTTTCAGATGGAAGACGTGTATTAATCTTTTTAATGATGACGAGAGACTTGGTCTCTGTTGACTCAAGGTACCATTGACAAATACTGGTAAGATTAAAGTTTTTCATGAAAAGCATCTGTACCGGTGAGTATTTATGCTGCTCAGAAGATTTTGGTTTTCTTGTCCTACGTTTACTTTTCCAAATAGCTGCCTGTCTGTCTGATCTATTTCTATATTTTGTTGCTGGCTGTCCCTCCTTGTCCATTTGGATCCATCCTTTCTGCATCCGGTCAAACTTGATATTCAAGTTGTTAATTATGTGATGGTTATCTTCCCCATTAAGAGTCTCAAAGAGTTTGTGGACAGCTTGTTTAGGGGGATCGCGAGGTTGCAAAACAAAAGGGGTTGCTGGGCCTGGCTGTAGCAAGCTACCTGACATCATCATTGACTTCCTTCTAATAGGAGATGCCCTTTGTTTTTGTCTTCCTCCCACGCCAATAGCACTGGTGGAAGCTGTGGCCGTTCTTTGCGATCTTAAAGCTAGTTTCCGGTCTTCAGCTGGCTGTGGACTTAAAGACTGGTTGGCCGTTTCAGCCTTACTACTCTCATTTCTTAATGGCATCCTTGCTGGCTTCTCTACCACTGAGGGGGTGTTGGAATCCTCAAGGGAGGGTTCATCCTCTAACAAACATCCGTTGGGCTTTTCCTCCGATTCACCCGCTTCATCTTTTTGTAAAGTCTTCTCAATTGCCAAGGGAATAGTCTGCATTTGAAGGTCCTCGCTAATGCCACTCTGACTTTCTAATAGACTGGAGACCAGATGGCAAACATTCGGTTTCTCAGCCTTACCATCTACAACCTCCTCAGATCTAGGTTCCTTCTGTTTGGTCAGTAAGACATTTTCCATTGTTGTTTCTTGAATTTCCTCAGCACTTGTTGCAGCTGAGTCACCACAAGCAATACTCGATTCAACAGGACTTTCAGAATCAGTACACTTTTGGGATTGTTCAGAAGCTACAGGGAGGGCAGAGACCATGGGTGAAGGAGGAGACACAACCAAAGGAGATGAAGCAGAGGTGTCAGGGAGCTCAGGGAGAGGTTGGACAACATCTGCAGATCGAATAGAATCAGGAGAGCTTGGGGTTGGCGAGGAAGACGTTACAGCACTTTGAGTGATTGGCGATTCAGTCGTTTCAGGTGGCTGATTTGCTGAGCAGAGAGGCAGTTGAGATGGAGTGTGTTCAGGGATACCAACGGGTTCATCAGCAAGATGGTCAGAAGCATTTTCAGGGACAACAGGAACGTCGGTTTGTTGTTGTTCATGCTCGACCTTGGCCTTTGATCTCCTCTTGCGCCGTTTTATGGCAAACTTTGAAAGCCGTTTATAACGTTTAACTGGGGTCAGCGGAACTGCAGGAACTTGTTCCGTCTCTTGTGGAACGACAGAGCTATCCTCTGAAGTTATAGCTGCGATAGTCTCCGGAATATGTTTAGCTCGAGGACTGTGTTCTGAAACAGAAGGACTTGGTGTTTCCGTGGCTTTGGTAGGTGTTGGCGGAGCAGAACTTGATCTCCGTCGCAAACTTCTATCAGAAGCCGCTATGGGCCGTCCATTTACGTAGCCTACAATAACGCCCTGAGTTTCTTTTACCCTTTTTGGCAGAGGAATCACAGCCCCTTTTTTTCTGCGCCAAGGGGGCAATTCTTTCAACAGCGACTGTAGTGACTTTGTGGAAACATCATATTCCTCATCTTCATCCCCTGATACTGAATGTTTTACATCACTTTTAATCTGTGCAATTACCTTTCTCTGCTGCTCCTTGGATATTTTCTCTGCAGGAGCAGCTGTAGAATTAAGTCCTGCAACTAAATTGTCTGAAAGCTTTGTTGCCTCTAGCTTTGGCTCCAGAGTTTGCTCACCCTCTATGTTCCCACTACTCTCCCTGACCACTTCCTCATCGGCTTCAGCTACTGATGGCAAAGTGTCAATTTGTTGCTGCTCTGACAAAATGCTTTCTGAAAGTACTGGCTCTGCGTCTTCATCCATTGTGCATTCTGGTATTTGTTGTTCAGTCAATTTATTTAAGACCTCATTCACCATCTGTAGTTCTTCAACTGGTTTAGGTAGCATTTGAACTTCCGCTAAGTCAATGTCTTCAGGCAAGTCAAATTCTTCATGGTCACCTTCTTCTGGAAGGTCACTCTCTTCTGGAAGTTGACTTTCTTTTGAGAGGGCCTTTTCTTTTGAGAGGTCACTTTCTGTGGCATGCATTGAATTTGCAGTTGCCTCTTGTACTACATCGGCAGCTTCCTTATCGCCATTCTCTGTTGATGCAGTCAAAGGAGATTGAGAAGCTGCCGGTTTGTTTATTTTTCTCTGATCCGTCTGACTGGTTTCAACTACAAGATCCAATTGAGTTGCCCCTACCTCCGTATGTCCCGTCTCTGGCATCTCTCTCACGTTAGACTGCTCAGTGGGCATTTGTTGACAAGTTTCCCCCCTACTTCCGACAAAGATCATATCTACGGGCGGTACCCCATCCGGCTTGATGAGCGCCTGCTTCGGGGTTACCGACGTGACGATCTCGGGCATTGGGTTAGGACAGCTTCTCCTTCCATTCCGTCCAGCCAAAGTGCGGACCGTTTTAAGCTCCCACATTTCCTCCACGTACATGTGCCCCCTGGTGCTTTTCCTTGCATTGCGCCTTGGTGGTAAGTGTCCATGCTGTTCCCTCAAACACTCTGTAATCGGTTTGTTGATATACACAATGTCACAATGTCCGAGGTCTGGGTCTATTACAACCCTAGAACCGGAGTTCCTTGGCCTGTGGTCAGGGGAGTCCCGGATGGTCTTTCTGGCAGTCCGAGGGGTGTCTGGCGTGTTATGTGTATTTGAGGTTTTATGAGGGGAAAATAATTTGGACGATGTGTCTTTGGTTTTTCCAAGAGAGTCCAGCTGTCCATCTCGGTTCAGGTTAGCAGGCTGGCTGTGCCTCTTCACAGGGGAGCTGAGTCTAGCACTCTGAGAGACAGATTTGTTGGAGGGGTTGCAGCCGGAATTAGCCTGCCTGTCTGCAACAGTGTCGGTCTGTGTTAGAAGAGAAGTGGTGAGCACACATGATAACTTCTTCCCATCTGCAAGTTTGTTGGTCTTCATTATCTTCATTTTGAGAGGAACATGATCCCGGTTGTTTTCAGAGTCCGCTGTATTTTGAGTGGAATTGACTAGAGGTGTGGCACTTCTCAAACCCAATGCGTGAAGATCTAAAGGTGGGTCGGGATTAATGGATTTTAGCGATATCACTTCCCCTGGAACTTCCTTACTTGTTGATGTTGTTGGAGTACCAGAAATAACTAGAGACATACCTTTTGCATCATGAGTGGATGCATTAGGAAGCCTTAGTTCTGAGCTAGATTTCTCACAGGTGCCAAGGCTTGATGTCATGACGGAAGGAGCGTTTTCCTGCTTCTCCGAGTTATTGCAAGGAGCTTGCGATGCCAATGCCTTGACTTCAGTCTGGAGAAAGCCAAGGGCATCCACTATCTGCTGTTGATGGTGAAGGCAGAGTTTGGCCATGAACTGCTCCAGCGCTGACGTGGACTGCAACTCCTTCGCCTTTGAAATCTGTATTTCAGAAGACTCACTGAAAAAAAACAAAATGAGAAAATACTATGAATTGGGTGCAAGCACAAATCTTGAGCAGCAATACATCTGCCAAATAATACAATATTTCCAAAGGAGGAAAAGTAGGACGGTATAATTATCTTTACCTAGGAAGCGTATCCCATCTTATTTATCACAACAACAAACAGTAACACAACAGGTAGCCATAAGTGTTCTCAGTTATTTATTAGAAGAATAAGTGATTTCATAAAGTAAAACTTTCATCCAGTGCATTTGACCAATTAAAGTTACAATTAATTTCATATTTTTTATCTTAAATGTGGGCTTGGTTCCTTACAGTGTACGTCAATACAATTCTACACATGCACAATACATTAATTTATGGTACCTCATGTAGACATATCAGAAAAAAAATCATTTTAAAAACAAGAATAAGCATTGCTTTCAATAAACAAACAGTATAAAAGATCTGGTGAAATGTATTACATAATCGGACCACGAGCCTTACAAACCACCTCAACACCAAGAACATAAAGATCTGATGTAGACTCAACCCAAAACCTTTAAGTTGAGAATAGAACGCCTTGACAACAAATTGTCTTTCCCAGTGGTGTAGTCTATTTTATTGTAGTGGGTATACTGTGATGATTCCCTCCCAGCCTCGTACTACCCGTCCCACCGGTACGTGTACGTGTGTGGCGCTTATGGGGTGTCGCACCACACTCACCTACTTATTATGTGGTTTACACATTAATATGGGAGGACTGGACACGCACGCACGCACGCACACACACACGCACACACACGCGAGCAGGAGGGGCTCGGCCCGCCAACTAACGTGCAGAGATGCAGGGGCAGCTTCGCGCTTCGTAACAGAGACAGGGCAGAGCGCGAGCGCGCAGGGGGGATTTTATGAATGGTGAATGTAGGAGATAACTTCCCCTGCTTAAAGTATTTTATTGCAGTGATACCCAACCGGTATTTGCGAAAAATAAACACAGAAGTGAAAGATCTGTCACAAGACGATTGATACGTATCCGTGCACATTTTTAAGTGGGTATACGCAAATCCTGGTGCGTTCCTAGTGGGTATACGGCGTATACCTGCGTATCACGTAGACTACACCACTGGTCTTTCCTGATAGTGAGGCAGACCAAAGCAGTTTGAAATTAAAACATTTGGGATTTTGTGGTTCCTCATGAACAAAATGTCATGTTCACTGAAAAAAAACATGCAAATGTCATATTGACGTTTCAATTTTTAATTTATCTAAAGAAAATGGGGGAAAAAGTATACGCCACATTTAGGTTTATCAATAGGATAATTAAATCTAAAGCCTTTTTCAATCTTAACTTCTTTTTTTTTTATAATGCAATGATGCAACTGTATGCCATGACATTGCATACAGTAAAACATACCGTTTTTACATTATGTTGTAGTGTTTAGTAGAACCTAAGTTATACATTTTTCTTTTGAGGCACTGTAAACCGTACAACTTGGCAGAATAAAACTATTGAAAAAAAAACTTCCCATCTAAATTAAGTGAGCATTGACATTCAGTGTATAACAATATACAAAAATAACAATGAAACAATGAAAAGATGTAGGATAGGGTTAGCCACCAGCAGAAACAATCAGAACGTGTACAGCAAGCCATAATATCTGAAATAGTAACCTTTAAAATGGATAAAAATATTTGATATTTGTTAGATTTAAAAATAACATTTGCTGCAGCTATAACCTGACCATTTGGCATGTTCAGGAACTCAATATCCCCGCTGGTTAGGTTAAAGTCAGTTAAGTACCTGAATAGAGATAGTGACATGAGCATCGTCACTGAGGATTCTTCTGTCTCACTCAACATTAAAACACGATGCGGTCGCTATAACAGACAAGTCAATAAGCAAACTGACATTTCGGATATCATGAGCAAGAGACATTGAACAGACGCTATTTTACAATGAAAGGTAGACCGCCAGTGTACTTTACAGAATAGATTAAAACATTATGGGTTATTTACATTAACCATAAAATGCTTTTCACAAATCCAGGATGCACATTGTCTTGTTGACATTACTCCATTGTTGAAATTAGGATTTTTGTTAAAGAAGTTTCCATTTGCACAATCCGTCTAATTATACATTTACTTAAGTCCATACTTAACTAGTCATGCAAAATACAACTCATTTCATTCCACACGTTAATATGAATGCAAACTTAAGACTTCAGATGTCTATACTGACAAGCATGATCAGTCATGATCTTCCTTTGAGACTCAGATCTTCTAAAAGTTCAAACATAATAAGCGATTCAAGATAAACATGTGTCAACACAGAAATTATCTATAATCAATCAAATGTCAATTTTCAAAATATGTTATTTTCCGTCTCCATCATAGAGAGCTTTACTATATTTGTGTGTTCCAGTTTAATAAAACCTCCTTTTTTATACACTCCCATCCATTTAGATCCATTATTATATACTGCGCAAGATGAATTCCAAACCGGTTAGATCCATTCTAATATTTTAATAAAATTATATTTGATACTTAATATAAATTAACTTACCCCTTAATCACTTAAAATCACTACATATTTGTAATATACACTAGCTGCAAAGACTTCAAAAACACACAAAAATATAAACGTAGAAATAAATACATAAATGTCCCGCTGGGCGAGTCAACTTTTAGGATACCTCTAAAGTATGTACAGATGATTGTACCCTTTGGTAAAAGTCAGGCTCCCACTGTGTTAGCTTTGTGAGGCGAGCCCTTTGTGACCTTTGCATCACTAAACTAGCAGTGATTAACTCTGCTCATCCAAAGTATTTAAGGTGTCGTCATGATTCACACCGAGAGAGCGATATCTTTTCCGAGATCCTGCGAGTTGCTTAAATGGAATAGGCATGAAGAAGCTACGATTCCAAGCGATCATAAAATATTTTGTGATGAGGTAGTAAATCGATTAGATCGTGCTACAGTGGACATTGATAAGGGGAGCATATTACCGGTTTTTAAGATCTATACAGATGGCAATTTGGAAAAAAAAATTAAAACGTAGCGTTTGGATATTTTATATGCATGCACATGACAAAAGCAATGCTAGGTGATTGTCATAGCAAGAATAACCCATTAAGCTATTTTACTTACTCTGACTATTTTTTTTTTTACATTTTATAAATTGAGATGAAAGTTAATTTAAACATTTGCACTACCATATCTTTAACATAGCGATAATTAGTAAATTCATTTGACGATAAAATGCATTTGGAGTCAGATGTCCTTAACCTAACTTACAACTAATAAGGACAAATATTCAACCGTTACCACCATCTGAAATGATAATGCGAATAAACTTAGTTTCGAAGTAGTCCACATCTTATGTGCCTTCACCCGAGTTGTTCCTGTATTTTATATACAGAATCCTCATAACCACAAAGAGAAGGATGTATAAAAGTTGCTTCGGTGGATCCTGTGGTGTTAACCCAAGTGCACACGTCCCTGATACGATTCAGTCCATTTACATTTACATTTTAAAATTTGTGTTAACAATCTAGGCTTTTTCCGGAATTACTCTGAATAAACTAGATACTGAGATGCTGAGATACATGGTTAAGAGCTGTTCCTACAAAACCTTTAAAATGTCTCATTTAAAATGTATGCATTCAGAGTGAATGCATTTAAAAAAAAGTTTCCAGTTTCATTTACTGCCAGTAGATCAAATAAATAATAATAAACAAAGTGTCTGCACTGAAAATGTTAAAATATAATTAAATAAATACATATAAATATAACATCCAAAATAATTAAATAAAAAGGTGGTTGTGTGTACTTGATCCCAAAGCACTGAGTGTCCTGAGGTATAACTGTTGAACCACATGTTGAGGATAGGCGCTTTAGTAATGCATTGGTGGAAAAGCCAACGCAGTTCTGCATCGCAGCCTTTTAAGTCAATGTCCGTACAGATAATCAAAGTATTATTGACTTTCCTTTGTCACCAGAAGCGCCTATATTAAAATGGAGTCCTAGCAGATGAAAATTAGTCTTGAAGTAGGTGCGTGTGTAATTATTACCGCCATAAACAGAGAAATAGAGTCAACGTATAACTGCTACTATTCAAACAGTGTGTATAGAAAAAAAAGTTACAACACAGAAACATTCAATTAAATAAAAAAATCAAAAAAATCGAATCCCAGAGACATACCAAGTTTGAGTATTATAAAGTTGAAACCTGGAATCAAATGTCGAAAAGGCTCATACGGGTACTAAAAAAATGCTGTTGATACTGGTTAAGGTAGCTTGTGAAGTTTACACGATAGTAAGGTGTGCACGACTGTCCAAAATTTAGACATTTCGCATTATATCTTAAAAAGGATTTTAAGTGTGGTATTTATCCCCCTTTATTTAAAGAGATGAGCAAACACGATATATGAGGCACTGAAATGCGCAAGTATAACTTTTGAGTGAGGTAATCTTGTGTGCTTATTAAAAATCGTTCCTTTTTACTTTCCTGATCAGTCATTTAACATGAAGTATATCCTGAGGTGGGTGAAGCCGAGATGTGGCAGAAGTGCATCACAGATCTGGGTGTAAATATACTGATGTTTGACATGTCTTATTGTTGTTTGCATTAAACAAAGGGAGGTGAACATCTGTTGAACAGAAGGGACCACAAATAAAATATTAAAAAACCTGGAATAACTTTCTTCTTTTAAAGAGAGGTGCTGAACCATGAGAATCTCTTTTTGTACCACTCCGATATGATCGTGTTCCGTTTAGTTTGAACATTTGCAAAACAGTGACAAATTAGTTAAATGGCCCGGTTCAGCAAGCATGTTGGAAATGGAAGCGTGTATCAATTAGATTTCAAATGTTATTTACAGTGCTTAACATTAATTAAAGTGTATAGGATTAAAGTGACCAATCTCTAAAGTTAAATAGAAAACAAAAATAAGTACTAAAAGAGGGCAGCAAGGGGCGCCACTGGCCTAGACAGGCGGTTTCAGATCATGTCAGTCATTACCTTGTTAATTTAGTTTTTATAAAAATGCAGTGTTACTGCCATGTGTTAAAATGCTTCGGCTAGTTTCAGCTTTGAATTGCTAGAACAACGAATACCAACAGTGGTATTAAACAATATAAATTATTGGGGACAGGAGGTAACGGTTGTGTGTCTCTGCCAGACTGAAAGCCATCATTTAAAAAGCCAACTTTGCCACTGTTTGACGAATATAGACGAAACATCCATCTCTTTTTACAACAACTCATCGTCAACATCATCTTCATCATCAGGACCTTTTGGTTTCATGGTACTATACTCATCTTCATCATCATCAGGACCTTTTGGTTTCATGGTACTATACTCATCTTCATCATCATCAGGACCTTTTGGTTTCATGGTACCATACTCATCTGGAGTGAGCCCTGAACTGTGAACCGGAGTCCCGTCCTCCATGGGAGGACAGTCTTGCTGGGAGGCAGCGTCCCGGGCTTCCTGGGGGTCCCCTCTGCCCCCGGGGGGGTCCTGGGGGTCCCCTCTGGCCTCGGGGGAGTCCCCTCTGCCCTCGTGGGAGTCCAGGGCGTCCTCCGCCTGGCTCATCAGCCTCAGCTTCTTCTTGGGGGGGTGCTTCAGCGTGCCCAGGCGCTCCTTGACCTTGTACTCCAGGGTGCTGTGGGGGATGCCGTACACCGACTGGGCTTTGGACACGCTCATCTTGCCGCCCATCACCACCACGATGGCCTCCTCCAGCAGCTCCGTGTTGTACTGCCGGTAGCGACCCCTCTTCTTCCTGGGCTGCTTGGAGCTGAGGTCTGACTCAGAGTCCAGCGCGCCACAGCCCCCCCCGGCGCCCGGCTGGTGGGCTTCGTAGTGCCAGTAGTCCTTCTCTGCCCCTGGGAGAGGACGGACCTCGCCTCGGTCCTTACAGAGCGGCTCCGAGGCGAGAGCCTTCCCCAGGCCGTTCTCCAGGGAACACCACGGCGGCTCTTTGCCCGTCGACAGACCGCGCACCTGAGGAATCTTGAGGTCGAAGGAGGTCAAATGGGACGCGGCGAGGCCCGGCTCCCCGAAGCCGTCCTGCAGGAGGGGCTCCCCAGCGGCGCCCAGCGGCCTGGGCCACAACCCGCTGGCCTCCAGCAGCCGGGGCAGGTCTTTGAGGTGCTCGCTGGACGGGCGGCTGGCCCGCAGTTTGAGCAGGGCTCCGAAATGAGTGTTAGAGTAGAGCGCTGGCGGCGAGCGATCGGCCGCGAGCGCGGGGCTCCGAGAGCCGTGGTTCTGGCTGGGAGGTGACTCGGGGTCACTCTCCTGAGCCAGACCAACCTCCTCTTTGATGTGCAGCGAATACGCAAGATGATGGAAAGGCTTATAATAGGCGGAGCGGCCGACATTCTCCCTCCTCCCCTCCTGTAGCCTCCTCATAAACAGCCCGACTTGTCCGTCCGCTCTCAACGATCGCCTGATTGGATGGAAGGAAATTTGGCGTAAGCAGAGCTTGCACAGTGCCTTTAGTCTCTTATTCTACAAAGGAGGATGATGGGGAGGGGAGGGTGTTGGCCACTCCTTTATTAGATGGCCTTGCTCGGGTAACACCACTAACACGTCAAATGGATATCTTTAGATACATCTATGTGGCAGGTTGGAGTGTGTGAACAAAATTGCTCAACGGTAGGAATTTGTTTTGGATTTTGATGATTCTTGACAAACTTTTCCAACAACATAGGAGAAAACAAAACCAAAACACAAAACCCGGGGTAAAGAAACAAATAAAAAAATGAAATAAATAAAATGGAATACATAGATTTGTTTTTGTGTTTGTTGTGGCTTAAAGGATAGTCACAGGCCGGAGGCCGTTACCGTGGTAATGAGGCAGAGCAAGGGCACACTGACTATGCGTTACGCCGTGAGCAGTGCCAGCTTGGCCTGTGTGTGTGTGTGCGTGTTTGTTCGTGTGCTTGTTCTTGTGTGGTCGTGCGAGTGTGTGAGTGTGTGTACCACTGAACAAGCACAGCAATAAAAGAGTAAGCCAGCAAATATGGGACTGTTATATACGAAACGTTGAGAAGGTCTAACTCTATATGAACACCAATATGCCAACTACAAAATGCGATCATTGTAAATGACTTTCAGCGTTAGTAGTGAGTGGATTAAACTGAGACAGTGATCAGGTGAAAAATAAATGAATCGAAATACACGGTTATATTGAGGAAAACAATAAAAAGCGTAAAAGTATGTTTCATTGCATCTAGTATTTAGCGCAATGCTTTCCAACTAGAAAATAGCATTAAGGAAACATTAAGCATGAATAAGATCTGGTTTTAGAAATGTTCCATATATATAATCAATATATAGATAAAGATCAACAGTGAGGGTTAAGGTTGCAGGCTTCATTCAATTAAATGAGATTCACATCATCTCCTACAGCAGTGAAGGCAGCTGTGGCAAATGAGCTGATACTAAAACTACTCTAAATTAATAGTTGATCTACAGCCTTGATACATTTCAAGTGCAATAAAATCTGTGTCCACAGATAGAAAGAGCTCCTTTACCCCGCAAGGAAAATGGCAAAAAATGAATTGGTTGATTTAAGAGGTTGATTTAAGAATGGGGAGTGGGAATCCAATTTGTGACTTAAATCAAAAGAGATTTATTAGAAATATGTGCTCTGCTTTGGAGAACAAGAATTATTTTCGCTGGTAGGTGGTCGAGTCGCTGGTAAAGGGAGACCTCATGGTATCAAGGAGCCAGTATTATGGCCAATAGTTATTGACCAGGCCATGTCAGATGGTGGTTTGCCATACAGTTGACTTACATAACCATATGCATTTGAAGTAGTACTTAATTAAACGACTGTAATGTGCAGCTGGCCACAATTTCCTGACCCTCATTTTGCGACTTTAAAAGAAGCATCTGATAGGCTTGGTAAAATATGAACGCAAAAACTGGTATGCGTTTTTCCTTTTGGCTACGTTATGGGAAACCCAAACAATACATAGCTCCTCCATCACAGCCACATCTTATAATATAACTTCATATTCAACCTAAAATCAACTGGCCACGCAAAAGGCAGAAGCCATGTACGGGGAGAGGGCTAGGCAACCAGAACTATACCAGGCACTGGCTGTGAAATACAAGAGTGTAGTCTATAAAGTCTTCCATAAAAATAATAGGGGTTAATGGGTTTATATACCTGCGACTTAAAAGGCCTAAGGGGATAATTAAATGTGTTTAAATGTGCTCAGACACTGGAGAGGGAGACACACACACACACACACACACACACACACACAGACAGCCCCTCCATCTTACCCCTTGACTGTTGGAGTGCTCAGGGACGTGTACGGGCTGGGGATAGGCCGGCTGCTGGAGCGGTTCTTTCTGAGAGACAAGTCAAGGACCCCGTCTGTGAAGAAAGAAGACCGAAAAAAAAGAACAAGACAGAAGACAAGGGTTCAGTTCTGCGTCAGAGTCCGCGCCAGCCTAGGCTGGCCCCGCTCTGAGCCCATGCCCCTGGCTGTCTCGGGGTGTGTCTGGTGTCTGTAGTGTCCCTGGGTGCCCCTGGCTGTCTCGGGGTGTCTCTGGTGTCTGTAGTGTCCCTGTGTGCCCCTGGCTGTCCCTGGGTGTCCCTGGGTGTCCCTGGGTGTCCCGGGGTGTCTCGGGGTGTCTCGGGGTGTCCCGGGGTGTCCCGGGGTGTCCCGGGGTGTCCCTGGGTGTCCCTGGGTGTCTCGGGTGTCTCGGGTGTCTCGGGGTGTCTCGGGGTGTCCCTGGGTGTCCCTGGGTGTCCCTGGGTGTCTCGGGGTGTCCCTGGGTGTCTCGGGTGTCTCGGGGTGTCCCTGGGTGTCTCGGGGTGTCCCTGGGTGCCCCTGGGTGTCCCTGGGTGTCCCTGGGTGTCTCGGGGTGTCCCTGGGTGTCTCGGGGTGTCCCTGGGTGTCCCTGGGTGTCTCGGGTGTCTCGGGGTGTCCCTGGGTGTCTCGGGGTGTCTCGGGGTGTCTCGGGGTGTCTCGGGGTGTCCCTGGCTGTCCCTGGCTGTCCCTGGCTGTCCCTGGCTGTCCCTGGCTGTCCCTGGGTGTCCCTGGGTGTCTCGGGTGTCTCGGGTGTCTCGGGGTGCTGTGACTTCTGGGGGCACCTTGTTCCGTGGGCTCGGCCTTGGGCTTCTTGACGGTGAGGTCCAGGGGGGCTTCCTGGTCGGCCATGAGCAGCTTGCTGAGGACGGGGTTCTGGTTGTGCGCGGCGGCGGCGGCGGCCGGGGGGGCGCCCGACGGGCTGGTGCAGGGGGGCACGGGGGGGTAGGAGGGCGGGCGGGGCAGGCTTTGGACCGAGCAGGGCTGCCGGTCCGGGAGGGGGTCCTGAGAAGTGCTGGTCTTTGAGGTATATTCGGCGGCGAACTGGCGGATCATCCTCTGCATGATCTCCCGGGCTACCACGGGGATGTGCGGGTCGGAGAAGCTCGGAACATCTGAGGAGGAAACGACAGCGAGCGTGAGGGGGGGGCACGGGGCCAGGCCCACAGTCCAGCGCAGTGGAGGGGTACAGCCACAGCGTCAGACATGGTGCTATGTGCAAAATAAGCAGCGCAAACTGGTACTTTTGGGTTACATATTTACATATGTTAACACATGTAGGGTTATTCTTTTATTAGTATTTGTATCCATTATTAACCGGGGTTTAAGTTCGCAAGCGTCAGTTTACATGACGCAAAATGTATATATTGTGTCATGTCCAAACTCCAAAATGTAGATCAATCAAGAAATACCGGATCGGATTACAAAGTGAAAGGCTTCCCGACGTCACCTTTTCTGCAAAGGACTGCATTGAGGAACTCTTCAGCCTGCTGCTCTAGTCTGTTGATTTTGGTCTGGTCGTTGAGCAGCAGCGGCTTCACTGTTTCTTCAAGCCCTTCGTTGCTGAGGCATACAAGATGTTCCTGTGAAATTAACAACGCTGTCTTCAGAAATACGGCTTATACATGTGATGTGGATAAATAAATAAAACACTACCGGCAATAATAATAAAAGATGAATACTGATTAGTCTCAAGCCTTTTTGGGGGTTGCTTTCATCGAAAGGATGCACACATTCTCGGCGATGAGACCATATTCAATTTTAAGATTTCGTGTGCAAACATTTTCCCTTTTGTTCCATTTATAGGGGCTCATATGCTACTGTTAACTGTATCACAACAGCTGTAAAGCAGTACAACAAGTAGGGTCAGTATAGTCAATATGATCTGGCTGGGGGAGCGCCCTGGCAGCCCAGATGAAGCAGAACCTGTTCCCTAGGTTGGCTCCTGTGGCTGTGGGACAAAACAATCATCTGAAATCATACCTTTACTTTATCCCTCTTGAGGCAGCAGAAGAGACAGTTCTCATCAAACGACCAATCAGACACTGCTTCGGGCTCACAGGCTGTAGGTTGACAGAAAGCACACAATGAAACCTCTATGTTAGGAGAAAGAACCACCGCTGCATGGCTTACAACACGCTGCTGCTGCTATGATGGAGACCGCTTTTATTTCGGAATGCAATACCAGAGCAGTAACTCCGCTGGTCAGGAATTCCATAGGGAATTGAGAACAGGTGTAATATTTTCAAATGATTATGTTCACGGTTAGTAAACCTAACTAGAAAAAGGTTTTAATACACTTGGAATATTTGGAAGCAGCCTGAGAAATCGTTCCTTTGAGCCATAGCCAACATGAATATTGGCCAACACCTAAAATAATGTCTATACTGGATTGATACGCATGTTTCCTGAAACATCTTAAATCAATATTCGGACAGTATTAGGACACAAACCAAAATGTTTCATATCCATTTTATCAGCTTCAGTGAACATGCGCGTACGCGCTAGAAAAACCTCTGCAGAAAATGATTATAACCTGATATGAACAGCCAGCTAGTGAAAGCATTAATCATCTGGACATAACAGCTCGGTTTCACACTTCTCGGTGGTAGAGACCACACTGAGTCAGACAGAGAATCTCTTCAATAGCGCCTGTATTATCACCAGTCAACATCCCACATTGGCCATTAGGAGATATTGCAGCAATGTACTGCCTTGATACTGTACCACCAATTCAGCTGCAGCGTCTGGCAGTTTAAGCTAAGGCACAGAAATTAGGCTATATTTCAAGTCTATTCAAAATTAGCTTTAGGCATAATAAGGTCTGTCGAATACTCGTTCTGCCCACGTGGCATTTGTATGCGTTCGCATTGACATTAGCACATTGACTTTATATTCAGGATTACTTGGATGAATTTTAAATCTGAATAACATCATGATTCATTACAAAAAGCTTGTTCATTCTATTCAGGATTTGACGCAACGGGGGAACAATTGGATTCAGCCGAACTTTGTTTGCGAGACGCCTTTGTAACATGCAGCTATTGTGGAGGCCATACGTCGACACACACATATATGAGGCACTCATCGCATGTCACGAAGATCCCAATAAGGCCCTCTATTGTCTTGCTAGCGTGGCACATTGTCAAAAAATGTGTGAACGGTACTGAGGACGTTTTACGCTGGGCCCACCCTATCCAAAACACCAACTTCATAGCAACACAAAGCATCTTCTTATCCCAATCAGAAGGAACGCCTTGTGGAGTGATATGAATGCAGAGGGCCACCAGATGGTACAATGGGCCAGTATTGTCATCATGGAACATCATGAGAAATCAACTGCATGGGACCCCTTTAAACAATCCACCGTAAGCACAAGCAGGACCAATCTCGGTTATTGCAGACGACCACAGATACTCACCTTTGAACAATTTGAGGTCTTCTACAAGGCCTTGACCAAAAAGACCCTCCAGAATACTCTCAAAACCTAAAAGAAAATCAGAATAATATGATAATAAGAAACAAAATAAAACAATTTAAACATCAGTGTTCATCTGCGAAAATTCACAATCCAACTGTGTTGGAGCATGTTCAAAAGAGGACAAATAAATTAATTTTGAAAAATGACATTTTCACGGCGTATATATTTAGGATATTCTTGTGTAATTATTCTGGAGCACTTAAAACAAAGTACGTCTTTGCATTTCCTCTTGACGATCACCCACTGCCACTGTGCGTCTTGTGTTGAACACATTATCTGTGTTCAGCCCAGCTTTTGACTTTAATAGTAAATACACAGGCTCAGACCCCCGTTGCCAAGCAACTGAAACGACCATAGAGTTGAAAGCACTTGCCTTTATATATTTTATAAAAAAAGCCTCCAGATTTTTTTTATAAAGATCTCAGTATGGTAACATTAAACAGGGTTGGTCCGAACATTGCGCTTTCCCTTAATCATAGAAATACAACTAAATTAAAAGATAAATCAGCATTTTAGCTAGAATGGCCTTTGACTAAACCAAGTACAATTAAATATAGACTAACTCTCTGCTACTACAGGGTCAACGTACCATATTAAAAGTATTATATGTTTAACCAAGTGCTAAAGAGGTCAGAGGCAACATCTGTCAGCTGAAACCGACCAGATGACATATTCTTTCAACTTGTATGTGAAGTCAATCTTTTTTCGAAATCAAAACATTTAACATTTTAAGCTTTCAACTTGTGTCCCTCTTAAATTCAACAAAATAACATAATTATCCACTCATTTCAAATCAAACCATTTTAGCCTTAAAAAACCAACGATCAGAAGAGAACAAGTCAGAAAGTGAAATCTGCCTGAAGATAAAACCACAGCAACGCCCTACTTACAGTAGCCTAGTTATTCTTGCACAGATGAAGCCCAAAATTCATCAGCCCTCTCTCTCCATCCACCCTCCTTCTGAACTCACACTCAACTCGTTCGAATGGCATCATCTGCTAAAGAGCATTCTCACAGCCTCCCTTACAGCTCCGCCCCCTTCTCAACCACCAAACCAAGGCTGCGGCCGCGGCGGCGGGGGCGGGGGCGGGGGCGGGGGCGGGGGCGGGGGAGGGGGGGAGGGGGCGGAGGGATGGTTAGGTGGTGAAATGTAGTCTTTGCCTATAGCCCAAGCGCGAGGCGGTTTCTGGGTTAGTGCAGGACTTCAGCTATCCAATCCTATTTCTGAAATATTTCAGAGGCAGGGGGGAGAAAAGTAGGTCATCCTCTTTCGTTTGACAGAGCAGCGGCATGACATCAAACTACTCTTTAGGAATTCAGCTGAGGGCATTTAAAGGCAAAAAAAAAAAGATTTGTACAGCAAAACATAACAGTTGGGCAATACTGCTCTGCTGTATAAAGAGCAGCACACAGTATGCTGGCATGATGTATATAAAGGACGCATTCATACCGGGTTCTGAACACTTATTTATGTTCCAGACGGAAGGCCACACGAGAACGGGCGCTACACGTACATGAGAAGATGAAATATTAACCAACACACCCAAAACATACTTAATACATGATGGAGGAATTAAAAAGTGAACATGAAGGAAATGCGTTTCAGAGAAACAGAAAACCTCCCACCTTGTTACGCGTGTTGTTTCATGCCAGCAAACCATCTTTGAATGCAGTGTGAAAATGTCACTGGATGTGTGTAAAATACATTCTTGTAGTCCTTCAATTTACAAGTTTATTCTGGCGTTCCAGAACATTAGCAAATTAATTTTGCTGGAAATTAGGCCACCACTGAATTGCTGCTATATACATTATGCTAGAGGTATGATGTTGAGATCGCCCCAAGGTAAAATATAAACCGCGAGTCAAAAAGAAGTACAGAGCTAAGTGGTCATGACAAAGTGCATGGAGGAAACCCAGTTGCACCCGATAAGCTGCCTATTATAGTGTTGATAAAAAGGTGTTGGATGAGAACGCGGCCGTCTAAATAATATGCTTTTGGACACTGGTGAGATAAGAATTGGGGCACTGAGATATTGGGTTACCAAGCATGACTCACCCACTAGCTCGCGTGGAGCCGTGACTCATATTGTGCGTGCAGCCCGTCAGTAAGCCTTAATATCAGCCAGCCTGAACTATATTGGCATTTTATTTTCCATTGACATTTGTGCAGTGGTGTTTTAAGAGGTCTGACAGTAGATTCCTTCAGGGAGGGTCTTCAATTTAAAATTGCATTGATAAAAAACGTAAACACTTTTATTGCATAATTATTAGTCTAGTAAGTTTAACCAACGTTTAACCTTTTGTGGCCGCCGCTCCAGTCCACCCAACACTCAGTTGCTGTTAAAGTACAAAATGGGCTTGGTTAGGGTTAGGGTTTGGGTTTAGATGTTGGCCAGCGCCCGGTGATAGGGGACCACTCAACAGTTAGATCTATGGATAAAAAAAAAACCTCAACAGTCTTTCGGTGAACCTCTGAGCTCATCGTCATTAACAACTAACCCAATCTGTCTTAGCCTCCTCGTGACCTAAATGTCCAACCAATCACAGTTCGGGAGGATTGACAGAGCAGGATAGATTCGGTATGACACCCATGTCCTTCTGAGCAGCACTTAGGATAGAAATCCCCTTTCAAGGGAGTTCAGTGCGTATCTAGGATCAGATTATCCAATCCTAAATCCTAACCTTAACACCAACACTGGGAACACCAAACATAGGATGCTAAATCGTCTTTGCAGGGTTAGATGCAAAAGATGCAATGGCTAATGTTTTGGCATTCCGATATCCGGCAGATGAGTGGTGGAGCCCAACGTCTTTCAAGCCTATAGATTAGATCCCTGGACGGGCTTAGTTCTGGCCGCGTCCCGTTGGTTAACCAGCCGTCTCCTCCTAATGCATTGGATGGAACTCTAGGGGGATTAGGTTAAGAAACAATTAAGAGTAAAGGCTGTAAATTGTACTAGCAAGGTGGCTGTCACTGTTGGGTGATTTTATTACATTAGAGTAGCAGATCACGGGCTAAGCCTTCTTGTTCTCAATATATGCCTGTACGACCAATACACTTGTTATTCTGACAATGAATGTGCATCAATGTATGTATAACAAGGATCAGTTAAGCCTTTGAGAGCAACAATAAAACAAATATACCCTAACCTCATCCACCTCATGCCTACGTTAAATGTAAATATGCATCTACATTAAGCCCACATACAGACTTTTCCATTATGATCCAATGACTACTAGTCTCACTTTGGTACCAAAAGGTGACTTTCACCTGATATCCCCAGGCCTGTTCCCTAGTTAAGATCCAGGGAACAGGTCGGAATTCAATGCAATGCAGAAATTAGAGTGAGGCGTATGTCTAACCAAAGAAAGTTGAATAACAAATTATTAAAATGTGCTAAAAACGTTTCCCATTTTATTTTGTCCATAACCTATTTTCGTTTGATGATTTTAACATCTTTTACCCAATTCCCATAGCTCTGGCTAGTTTTCTACCATCCTGCCTTATGGTTGGGGCAAACTGCAGTGGAGGTTTTTGCCTTCATTATAGAAGCAGGAATAAAGTGGGGACAAAATAATAGAAGCTGTAGAAAGCCGAGGTTGAGGTTATTATTACGTACATCATTCCCCTTGGAGGGTTGCCGTTTCTATGGTAATACATTTAGTCCAATGGGAGAATCACAAAAAATTTGAAGCACAAAACGTACTTCAAATAAAATATTTTATTTACAGAGTAAATACTGTTTTTGAAATAATCTTCATAAACTGTAGGTTTTAATACCCAAGAGACACTTGCAGTCTCGATACACTCTGTCCCATTAGTGAAACACCAAACCCCACACAACAGGACGGGGATCTGGACTCCCCCTTATGCATCTGTTAACTTACAAATGATAAATCATCCTACACTCATTTCAAGACCCGAGCCTTACGAAAATAACAACCCAGCACGACTGACTCCGGCCCTCCCCTGAGATGTTCATAGAATGCAAAGACTCCATCTTGCGGCTGCAGAGCCTTATCTGCACGGCCATAGCTGTGAGGGTCTACATGCTCTTCCTCTAACCCCAGCCCAACCCCCACTGGCTCCCGAGAGCTGCGGAGAGCTGGGGCTTCAGCGCTCTGTGGGTAACCAGCATAAGCCCTACCTCTGGCTCTTACCCCATGGTTCCTCTGACATTCACTCGCATAGACTGCATCCCATTTAAAATACACTGAACCATACATCAGTGATTATTGCTCAGGGTGGGGCAAGACTGGCCATGAAAAGTAGGGCTAGAGGAGGCGATGAACTGCCAGATCATCCTCAGCTCATTGACGAGAATAACACTAAATCATATCATTCATCTGAAACATAAGTATTTGCACGTTTAATCACAGCATGATAGTGACAGTACATGACATGGTTTCACAGTGTTTCTAATCTGGTTTCACACATCTACAAAAAATTAAATAATTATAAAAGGGAAGGGACCTCCATTTAAATGTTGCCAAAGGCAACAAATATGAAAGGAGATAAAAGGGGGAACCCTATCCTGAAAGAAACCCATTGGTGGTTGGAGATATGCAGAGAAACCCATATGAGCAGAGGAGATTTTATCTCAACCAGCAAATATAAAAGCCTTGAAGTTGAATTACGCATTTCAGCTGAGGTATTTGTCAACCGTGTAGCGGGCATGACCTCCGACCCCTTCATATGCTCGCATAGCAAAGGAGGCGCTTTCCATTAAGCATGAATGGAGATAACTATTCAGCAAACATCCCGCATTAAAGACGGCGGATAACTACCAAAGAATGCAGACACTGTGAACATCCAAATTTTGTTAATAGGGAGGAAAAAGTGAATTATTTGGTACCAAGTATGGTGCTAGATCTGAAGGAGTATTAAACAGTAAGCAACAGGGATGTAGCTTTTAGAAATATTTAGAGGATGGATGGGGGAATGCCCATGAATGTTTAACGTGATGTAATACAAGCTGACACACAAATGGTTTAATGCAGCGCGGAGTAAACCCCAGAATAAGGATGCAGAGAGACCACGTGAGCTGAATAAAAAGCATTACATGAAAGACGAAAAGCTCTGGATGTGTGTGGAAGCTGCTGTATAAACACACAGATGCATATATGCATATATACACACAAAAAATGTATCACTAGCAATTCATAGGATAGACTTACTGTTGTATAACTATTTAGTCATTTAGCTGACGCCTGCAGCCGAAAGGGATTTGCGCTGGATTTGGTTTTGTTTTTAGATTGCAGACTTTGGGCTCGTCTATTTTAGCCGGTTACTGTTACTTTAAATTTCCCTAAATCGGGACAAGCGTTGGCCTACTCAGCCCTACAGTGTAGTTTGCAGCCGGGCGCTGTCCGAGTTTCCAAACACACACGTACACATGCACACAAACACACACAATAGTTTCTGCTGTTCTATAAAACAATTGTCCTTCTCTTTCGCTTGTGCTTTTACTGCTTGCATTAAATACACCAAGACAAAATGTCCAGTTCAGCTACGCCAGGGTTGTGGTGGCGAACAGCCCTCCTCACCCAAAAGCCAAACAAAAGTATGGCCTTGTTGTCATAGACAGAATCTGCCATTCTACGGCAGGCAGGCTGATAATGGTTGTTGTCGTGGACTCTGGAGGTCTAAACTACTGGCAAACAAAAGGACATTTGTCAGTCAGAGAACAAAAACTCTATGACTACTGGAGAGGTCCAGGATCTGGGAGCTTGGACACGTCAAAATGTTTTGACTTTGTCTTTTTTTCTGCTGGTGAAATACGGAGACTCA
Source organism: Gadus morhua (assembly GCF_902167405.1). Classification (NCBI taxonomy): domain Eukaryota; kingdom Metazoa; phylum Chordata; class Actinopteri; order Gadiformes; family Gadidae; genus Gadus; species Gadus morhua. The sequence continues at coordinate 598,047 of NC_044062.1, read as the reverse complement.
AACAACATGGTACATTAACATGTTTGAAGTAATGGTTTAAAACTAGAGCCACAATTAATATAGCTTTGAAATAGCTTTTAATAAATAGTTTAGGTGTTGATGTATTGCTAAATCCCATTAGGGAACTAAATATAGGTATATGGTTAAATGCTATACATTTCTGTTGCAACTTTCATGGAGTGATGTGGAACATCACAACATAAATAATACAAAAACCTAGCATAAATTTGTTGAAATGCATTATTAAATTGACAAAAGCAGTTTGCACTGATGCCATGGGTAGAGCAACTGTACAAAACGATAAATCTAGGTAATGTCAAAAAATATAATCTCTAGAAAAGGTTGGATATACATATCGATGACGTTAAATAAATCAATATTAGCCATAGGTGCATTGCCAGCTTAATCCCAGTTTAATCATTGTTCTCTCCATCACGTGTTGGTACGTCCAAATGTCTCCAACACCACAGTACATAGCCTGAATGCTCGGATAAGCTTTTAACACCTTAAGTGTAATTAGCATGTGCCACATAAATGCTCTGAAATATAGCTCTCTGCTCAGCAATACGGCTGTATGGGTGAATGCTGTAGTTGCCCATCGTTAACTAACCAACCTTGACCATGGCTGCAAAGTGCAACAGCATCTCTGTTAGTAGGACAGCAGCCTCCTGCTTTGGTTCTTCCAATATTCATTGCTTGAATAGGAATTTCAAACAGTTGCAAACGACATTACAGATCAAAGCAGAGATCTCAGCAACACAGGTGTTTAAAGTTGAACATAATACTGCCTGTGGTTAAGCAGACGAAAACGAAAATGTTCCAGCCTACAGTAGCGTCTGTACTTAGTATTCATATTTTGTGTAACCGGATGCAGAAATCCAGACTCAGATGGATATCCATGGTATAATGATCAAGCACGACACATGGTTCATATATATATATATATATATATACCAACGGGAGCAAAACCTAGGCAGGGGACTGTAATGCATAGCTTAACACAGTGTTGTGATTGGTTGAAATACAGAACCGGTTCTGTATTTCAGCATCCAGTTATCAAAGATTTGCCTTCCCTTAAAGTAGGCATACAGACATTTAGACTGGAGTATTTAAAAAAGATACAGATTTTGCACCTTATGGTAATGATGTGTCATCGGCAGGATGCTATGATCAGTGCTAGAACTACTAAAACCAATTTACAGGGACGCATCCTACTATATAACAGGGTTAACACATACCATCACTGCAGTTTATACTTTAATCAACTATATTTCATTGCGTTGATCAAAAACAGTTATAACACAGTGTGTGTGTGTGTGTGTGTGTGTGTGTGTGTGTGTGTGTGTGTGCGTGCGTGTGCGTGTGCGTGTGCGCGTGTGCGTGTGTGTGTTTATTTTCGTAAACCGAATGGTGTGTTATTTTCTCACTTCTAGATCAGATACATTTGGCTGATAATGTCTTTAGGACCGACACCGACCCCATCGTTAGCAATTCAAAACAGAAAATAACAGCAATGGCGTCCTACGGGGTCTTGATGCAATCCGAACTTTCGCGTTGCAGCAATGCATTAAGGGATTTGAGCAGGCAAGCCATGTTGACCGAAAACATCGACGAGCATTCACTGCCCTCCCCCCATTAAAAATACAGTATACAGTCAAACGAGAACGCGCATTCTCCGAGCAGGGTCCGCAATTTGGCCAACGCAACGCGTAATTCCTCTTCGACACTCCCTTTAAAACAAATACGGAGCCCTTTAAAAAACTACGTCGATTAACGTCAATAAACTTCAATATTTTAACAGCATCGTTACAGCAGATGAACAATATTACCCAGATGCAACGAAAACGATTGGGATTGATTCGTAATCATTATGCTAAGCGCCTTTCCGCTGGCTGTCGTGAAAAAGGAAACAGTTGAGAACAAAAAAGTGGCTCGGAGATGCCCGGGTTGACTCTAGTTATGGAGGGCTAATACACCCGTAAACGTCGAGGAGCGTTGGACCTGAAACCATACATTTATCGGGCGTGAAATGCGTTTTCCTTACCTACACAGTGAATGAGTTTATGTCGCCACGAGTCAAGTTCCTGCCGAAAGCCGCGCCTCTCGACAGTGCATTGCTGCCTCTTGCACAGACTCGCCATTTTCTACAGATCCTCTCTGGACGCGCTCACGTTGGAGGAAAAGGAAGCGCTCTTGCCTACGCGTGAACGCGCATCCAGTTGAGCGCGGTTGCGAGGGCAAATCGAGGAGTTTTATATTAATGTATAAAAAAAAGTAGCCAACGTACTGCGAGATTTGTTATTATTTGTTTACATTAGAAGACATGGGTGATTGGTTACACTGTAAAATTTGTTGAGGAATTTCTTATTATAGACCAGCATTTTGAATACTTGCCAAGTTTTCTTTCCAAATAACAAAATATGTTCAGACTATGTATCTATATGTATGTACGTATGTATGTTTGTTTGTTTGTTTGTATGTATGTATGTATGTGTGTGTGTGTGTCTGTCTGTCTGTCTGTCTGTCTGTCTGTCTGTCTGTCTGTCTGTCTGTCTGTCTGTCTGTCTGTCTGTCTGTCTGTCTGTCTGTCTGTCTATATATAAATCTATCCACCCCTCATCTATATATCTTTCTATCTATCTATATGCTATCTAACCCTGTCTCACAAACCTATTGGATTTATAACAGAAAATAGCAGCATAGGACTTTGCACATTATATTAGCTCAGTGCTACACAACAGTCAAGAGGAACACAGTAGAATAGTATTCTGAGCTACATAATGCACACCTATATAAATTATACAATTGAAAAAAAAAAAGATCTATACTCTTTATTGCCATGGCCAATTATAGATAGCAATAAAAAAAAACGGATATAGGCCTACGATTAAATAAATCTAATAGAAAATGTGCATAGGCTTAAGGCCTGGTCATTGCACAGACGACACATAAAATACATTCAATATCTGAAGAAAAATTGCATTTTGGTAAATGTTGCTATGTTAGTGCTCTAGGCCAATCAGAACGGGTGTTAAATGCGAGGCAGCAACAGTCAAGCAATGAAACGGCGCGGCAGTTAGGGCGCTGTGATGCTATTGCAAGCCTGAAATGTGAGAAGGTATGGAGAAATGGGATGCATCGTACCCGGTAATTCTACGCTATTTGCTAATTTAAGGTAGATTCCATGGTCTACGGGAGGCAAACGTAGCGCACAGGTAACTAGCCTAACTGATGCTTTTCACTGTGTGTCATACATCATTCTAATCGGAGCACTGTTTACTGCCTATGATAAGAACACGACATACGCGGTATTGGCAACAAGCAAAGGCATTAAACTGATGACTAATAGACAGCTCGGGCGATGCACAAGTTGTTGCCTATATTAACGTTGTCACCGTATAGATATTTTGCTTTAAGTATTTATACACCATTTACAGACGGTGGTATGATCATAATTCACTCTCATCCCAATTCTCATTGCTATAAATGTCCACCACAAAACCTATGGAAATTGTAGTAGTTCTGGTATTACAGTATGTCTTTGTTTTAGTATTGCTCCATTCCAGCACAGTATACGTTTTGATGGGGCATCAACAATCAATGAGCCCATTTTATTGTCATTTAATTTAAATGACAATAATATAACGGAATATTCCCCTCGGATCTTATTAGATGCTGAATCCCCATTAACAGTGATAATGATAATGATGACCTTACCTGAGATTCTGATCTGATCTTATAAATTTGTTACAAATGCAAAATAACTTGCCTCAAATAACAGGTGTGTGTGTGTGTGTGTGTGTGTGTGTGTGTGTGTGTGTGTGTGTGTGTGTGTGTGTGTGTGTGTGTGTGTGTGTGTGTGTGTGTGTGTGTGTGTGTGTGTGTGTGTGTGTGTGTGTGCGCGTGTGTGTGTCCAGCAGGGTAGCATGACTCTGACCAGGGGACCCTTCACCTACGCCAGTGGGGAAGAGTATCATGGAGAGTGGAAGGAAGGCAAGATGGACGCCCCTTTCACTGCATTATCAAGTTTGGGATTATATAGCTCTAGGACATTGTCAAAGGTTGACAAAATGTGTGTCTGCTTGAATTTAGTATTGACCTCCTTCAATGTAGGAACTATCTGATTGGCCCAAGTTAGCAAAGACCTTATCTTTAAAAAATGTATGTAAAATAGTAGTTGGTAAAACAGTTTTGGGGCGTCACTTAACAAAATAAGTTCCTGTACACCAAATGCTAACGGTACATTGTCTATAGAATAATGGGTGCTTAAAAGGGGAACTGCACAATTCAAGTTGAATGGGATTTACCTACTTTTCTTATACTTTCATTCACGCAAACACTCACACATTCAGTCATGCCATTGGCTGACCAGCTCAGGCTATTTAGGCAAATCCCTATCTGCTAGTCCTGGTAACCAAAGAGGACCTGTGTCTGAGTGTCAGATCTTTAGGATTAGACTTTGGACTCTTTGAGAAACCTTTTAATATGTTTAGCCAGCCAGCATTTAAGTATGGTTGAATCCTTACAGCTGTGGATGTTATGCATATTTGATTAATTAACTTTTTAAACTGCATTCCTGATTGAATTATGTATTATGAAATTTTACCATCCAGACCCTAAAGTAAAAATCCTTGCTAAAAGAATCTGTAGGATTAGGTGGCTTTAAATGCTACTGTAGGCAGTAGCATTTAATCTCTGAAAGCAGGCAGACGGGTCTCCTAACTCAGCAGTAAACCCTAAGCTGACACTGGGAGACTCCCATTCAGACAGCCCGCCCTTAGACAGGACGTATCCAAGGGCTTCACGGCACAGACGTAACGCGGAACCCACTGTAGCAAAGGGCATCATATCCATTCCAATTTGTACACATTATTTGCTTTTGAATGATAGTTGATAACAGCATTTAAGGGGGTTCATATTAGAAGATATTGAGGTTTGAACAAAAACTCAATATCTTTACATTTCCTGTAAGGTTTTTGGGAGGTCTTCGCCCTAACAGCCGATGTGTTCCCAGGTCGGAGGCACGGCATTGGCCAGCTCAAGTTCCAGGATGGGAGCTGCTTCACGGGCCAGTTCCAGAATGGACTCTTTCACGGTTCTGGCGTTCTGCTGTTTACAGACGGATCAAGGTGTTTCATGGGTTTACAGGTTACAAAATGTCCATGTTTATTTCGTCAACTCTTTGTCAAAGGTTTTTGTTTTTACACGCAATCTCAGATATGAAGGAGAATTTGCCCAGGGAAAGTTCCAAGGCACAGGAGTCTTCGGTCGCTATGATGGCATGATGTTTGAGGGGGAATTCAAAAGCGGACGTGTTGAAGGATACGGTAAGTCATCTAAGTTCCGCAGTGTTTCTGTTCCCTTAGCCCTAGCATTGGTCCACTAATGAATGGATTGAAAATATTTGCAGTTCAGAATCCTGTCATGTCTGGTACCTTTGTCACGGTTCCTCCAATCCTCCAAAGGATTTAAATGACGATGTGGGTCCATGTGTGTGCACGTCACCTCCTGTCATCCTCCCTCTGGCCTCATGCTCATCCAGGGCTGCTGACCTTCCCAGACGGGGCTCACGGTGTACCGCGGAACGAGGGTCTGTTCAAGAACCACAAGCTCCAAAAGAGGGAGAAGTGTCCCGGGGTGGTTCAGAGAGCCAAGGCCTCAGCCGGCACTGCCCGCAGCCTGGCACTATGACCCTGAGCTCCACCCCCACCGGCTCCACCAGCCTGGCACTATGACCCTGAGCTCCACCCCCACCGGCTCCACCAGCCTGGCACTAGGAGCCAGGGGCGTTACAGCACCTTTCAGCAGGGCCTCAGGGATGAACACCTTAACTTGAGCTTTTCTACTGCTCCCTCTATCTTTCTCACACTTTCTCTCTTTTTATCTCTCTCTCTGTCGCTCTCTCTTTTTTTTTAATCTGCCTCTGCTCCTTGCTTTAGCTCTGCCTTCACGATGGCTTTGAATGCATCTCACGCGCCTTGTGAACACATAACCGACGACAGTATGATTGGTTCTAAATGCACAATTTCATATTGATTTCCTTCATCTTGTTCATTGTGCTGCTGGAAGAAGCATGTACGCACTAGAAGCTGTTGTGCCGCTTCTCAAACAGGATGTTTAATGTATCTCAGAACCGTCTTTAGCCTCTACCATATCTGATAGTTTGCATTCGTAGCAGACGACGAGATCGTGCTATGTGTCTGATGTTACAGATACGAGATCGTGTTATGTGTCTGATGTTACAGATACGAGATCGTGTTATGTGTATGATGTTACAGATACGAGATCGTGTTATGTGTCTGATGTTACAGATACGAGATCGTGTTATGTGTCTGATGTTACAGATACGAGATCGTGTTATGTGTCTGATGTTACAGATACGAGATTGTGTTATGTGTCTGATGTTACAGATATTGAGTCACTGAATCGAAGAACAACCAAACCTTGACCAAAAGCAAAACAGAAAACGCAAATAACGGTCAGCATTATCAACAGTTACTGCTTCTTAATGTCTCATCAGACAGTGTTTATCGCTGAAGACGTCACCCTCCAACCAATGTACTTGATTGGGTCAGGAGGGAGAGCGGTTGAGGGGTTAGGGTGCTGTTATTTGTGGCGTGGATAGGAATAGGAAAGAATGTCTGAAAATCAATAGACGCTCATCACCGTCACAGCTCCTCCCTGGAGGCTGGAGGAAGGAAGCACAGGCCAGGACTGTCATACTAATGGCAGCCCAGCTCATGTGTTGGTTTCCATGTGTTGGAGATCAACCGACATTCGAGCAATCTCTGAAAGAGGGCTTACGAGCTACCGATAAGATCGCAGCTCCGGCAACCCAAGTCCATCCAACTATGCTGTTCATAAAGCAGTTATTGCAAAAAAAATTACATTTCAAGCTAATGGATTGAAAGGGTTATATATGTTTACATAATTGAAAGAAAAAATGTCTGTTAGTGGCATGGACCTGAGTTAAGGCAGTTAAAAGTATAATATATGTGTCGGCACATTTAATCCCAAAGTATTTAGTATTCCGTGTAGTGCTTATTTATATCAAATTCGTCTGGTGGCTTATTTTTACCGACTTGATAACTGTTGTTTTAAATCGATCGCAGTGCTCTGTTATGATCAAAAGTGTACAAGAGTGGATTTGAGTATTGTAGAATTGTATTGAGTCGTTTATCATCACAAATATTCTGTGATACCAAATTAATTCAGTGTACTTGAATAGTTAAACAGCCTTAAATAAATAATGAACCGATCAATATCAATACTCAGTAGGGCTCATTTGCTTGCTTTGCCCCCTGGATGCTGCACTCCGCTGCAATGTAAACTACACTCAAAACACTCACAGAAGGGAAAAACCCTGAATGCAACAACACTACTCAATTCTACGTTAATACTTGAAATTTGCTGTAAAGAATGTACAATAGATGCGTATGTGTTTTTCTAGAAGTGTATTGGATTGTTTTTATCAAGGATAACCATCTCTTTTTCTTTGCCTTTGCATCCCTGTTTGAGCAAAAAAAACAAACATCTATTGAACCTCTATTCTAACAGGGTGCGACATACACACTCACACACTGTCTTCTGAAAAATTACACTTGGTGCTTTAGACGCGTGCCTGTCCAGACTTTGACCTGCCTTGAAATAGCATTGCCATGGTTACATTTTTTCTCCTGTAACATCAGTGTTGCTTTGAATGTACCTAGAAAAAAAGTGCAGAATATCAGCTGCAATATGCCTGCTATACCAGATATATATCGTTCATGTGTTTAATAAAATATTGTGTGTGTTAAAATATTTAATTCATGCTGTGTTGGTTGCTTGACGAATTATTCAAATTATTGAATTGGAATAATTCAAATTCAGTCCCCCATTCGGGTCCACCCTCTATATAATGTCCTGTTTAATGTCTTAGAAGATAAACATCCAAGCGCCTCGCAATATGATTCTCCCTAGTTGCCTGGATGTTAGCAATGTGCCAAATTGACACAATTTAGTGAAAAGGAGTAAAAATTGAGTGAACAGTGTTTAGCTTCTGATCCATGAACTGTTTATCATTGCTAGCCGTGATGTCTTGTCTATTGTCACGATGACTGAAAACGAAATGTCATTGAAATGTACTATATTGAAATGAAATAGAACAAACCTTGTATCACGCTTCAGATTATCCGCCTGGTATAGTTTCCTGGTGTGTGCCTGATATCTGATCATTATTCACCAGATGATTCAAATGATTGAAACCCTCAAAACAAATTGGGGATATTGTATTTTTAATAGGATCAAAAGCACATAAGTTTGTATGAACCGCAAGATAAAAATGTGCTGCTGGTTGCCTGACAGTGGATGAACAGCCTGACAGACCACTACACTCTCTGATCATCTGATGACTTAAAAGAGGAGCATATGTTCACTGAGCTCTCTGAGAACACTCTCATGATGAGTATTAGAACATAGCTCAATCTCAACGCCACTGGATGCCGTAGTCAGGCTTTTAGCCTCTGTGAAATCTGGTGGAACCTCAGCCCCTAACATGCAAATGGTACGCACCACGATCAATATGGCTCTCCCTCATGAGCGCCAACATTAAATAAGATAAATATCGGCTGGCTTTCAGAGGTTGCTGTTAAGCTTGTTAAGCTCCCTAGAATTAATTTACTGAAGCCAAGCCAGAGGAAAACTAGATTGAGATATTCAAGAAGAATATTTTAGACAGTTTTTCTGCAATCTCCCAAATGTATTTGGACTAATCCGGCATTTTCCTCTGCACTGTCCCAGAAAGATGGATCTGGTGGCAAGACATGCAACCCATAATGCTCATGTGTGCACATACAGATGCATTCAGAACAGACCTGCATAAAACAGAGCAATGACGACTCATGACCTCTATAGTGAAGTGGCTAGGGTGATGAGCTCCCAGCTAAAGGGGACCGGGTTCGATCCCCAATGACCAAAGGGGACCGGGTTCGATCCCCAATGACTAAACCTAATCCTTGAGCAAGATGCTAAACTATAACTCAATTGTGAATTCATACCTGATATAATCCAAAACTGTTTACCCTTGATAATGAGCCAGGGTAGAACCATACACACACACACACACACCACACACACACACACACACACACACACACACACACACACACACACACACACACACACACCTAAAGGACAACCCTCCCACCTAAAGGACCACCCACCTAAAGGACCACCCTCCCCCCAAAAGGACCACCCTCCCACCTAAAGGCCCACCCTCCCCCCTAAAGGACCACCCTCCCCCCTAAAGGACCACCCTCCCACCTAAAGGACCACCCTCCCACCTAGAGGACCACCCTCCCACCTAGAGGACCACCCTCCCTCCTAAAGGACCACCCTCCCACCTAAAGGACCCCCCACCTAAAGGACCACCCTCCCACCTAAAGGACCACCCTCCCACCTAAAGGACCACCCTCCCCCCTAAAGGACCACCCACCCACCTAAAGGACCACCCTCCCACCTAAAGGACCACCCTCCCCCCTAAAGGACCACCCTCCCTCCTAAAGGACCACCCACCCACCTAAAGGACCACCCACCCACCTAAAGGACCACCCTCCCACCTAAAGGACCACCCACCTAAAGGACCACCCTCCCTCCTAAAGGACCACCCTCCCACCTAAAGGACCTCCCACCTAAAGGACCACCTACCTAAAGGACCACCCTCCCACCTAAAGGACCACCCTCCCACCTAAAGGACCACCCTCCTACCTAAAGGACCACCCTCCCAACTAAAGGACCACTCTCCCACCTAAAGGACCACCCTCCCACCTAAAGGACCACCCACCCACCTAAAGGACCACCCTCCCACCTAAAGGACCACCCTCCCACCTAAAGGACCCCCCACCTAAAGGACCACCCTCCCAACTAAAGGACCCCCCTCCCACCTAAAGGACCACCCACCCACCTAAAGGACCACCCTCCCACCTAAAGGACCCCCCTCCCACCTAAAGGACCACCCTCCCACCTAAAGGACCACCCTCCCACCTAAAGGACCACCCTCCCACCTAAAGGACCCCCCTCCCACCTAAAGGACCACCCTCCCACCTAAAGGACCCCCCTCCCACCTAAAGGACCACCCACCCACCTAAAGGACCACCCTCCCACCTAAAGGACCCCCCTCCCACCTAAAGGACCACCCTCCCACCTAAAGGACCACCCTCCCACCTAAAGGACCACCCTCCCACCTAAAGGACCACCCACACCCTGAAAAAGCGTTGCAAAAGGTCTCCCTGGTGTTTGACGTTGTAGGGGGCTGATCTGTAGCATGGAGCTCCTCCAGGGAGTACGTCCACACAGCGCTGCTCAGTGCTCTCCTGCCTCCCTGCCGTCAGAAGCCTGTTGGCCCGCCTCTCTCAGCTGCTCCACTCTCTGCCGGATCTCCATGGTGTCCGAGTGCCACTGCTTCACCTGCTCCAACGCTGTCAGGCCCTCCTGCAGCACAGTGAGCACCAGCTGTCTCTAAGCAACGCCACACACAACGTGCTTCTATTGCCTTGCCTTTAGTAAATACTGCATATTCAGTCCATATGCAGAAATAATCTGTTCTCCGGCGACGTAACTATTTGGCTCTCTTACATGGTTCCTGATCTGGGTGTCAGCCCCAGCAGCGATGAGCAGCTTCACGATGGCGCCTCTATGAAGACGCACTGCGTCATGCAGGGCAGTGTCCCCCTCCTGGAGGTAATAGAGGAAATGCTTTCATCCCACTGATGTACTGAGGGAGGAGGAGGGGGCCGACGCAGAGAGGAGGGCTGCCCTTGTTGGGTTGTGTACTACAGGTTGTGTCCCACAGGTTGTGTCCTACAGGTGTGTCCTACAGGTGTGTCCTACAGGTGTGTCCTACAGGTTGTGTCCTACAGGTTGTGTCCTACCCGGTCCCTGCAGTTGACTCTGACACCGCAGGAGAGCAGGTACTCCACGATGTCGCCATGGCCCGTCCTGGTGGCCACGTGCAGAGGAGTGCTGTGCAACTGTGGATCACACGCACACACACACACACGCACACACGCACGCACGCACCCACGCACGCACGCACACACACACACACGCACGCACACACACACACACACATAGCGTGAGTGTACTTCATCACACGCATTCAGGTTTATAGATCTGTGTTATCTGTACTGGAACATTCATGTACGCACACACACACACACACAGACACACACACACACACACACACACACACACACACAGACACACACACAGACACACACACACACACACTCGTCAAGCAGCAGATAAACAAGCAAAGCTTCTTGCACACACCAAAGGCATGGAGCCCACACTGTCACCTTGTCCCGGGCGTCCAGGTCTCCCCCGCGCTCCGTCAGAGCCCTGATGACCTCCACCCGGCCCCCGCGGCAGGCCCAGTGGACGGGCCGCGAACCCAGCTGCAACGTGGCCGGAGCGGCCGGAGCAAAGCGTTTAGCCCTCGACAGGAGACCCCACTGCTGACAAACACCAACCCTGACCCCCACCCCCGCAGCCTCACCTGGTCCGTAACCTGGACCCTGACCCCCCCCCGCGGCCTCACCCGGTCCTACTCTGGACCCTGACCCCCCCCCCGCAGCCTCACCCGGTCCTACTCTGGACCCTGACCCCCCCCCCCCCCCCCCGGCCCTACTCTGGACCCTGACCCCCCCCCCCCGCGGCCTCACCCGGTCCTACTCTGGACCCTGACCCCCCCCCCGCGGCCTCACCTGGTCCTACTCTGGACCCTGACCCCCGCCCCCCCGCGGCCTCACCCGGTCCTACTCTGGACCCTGACCCCCGCCCCCCCCCGGCCTCACCCGGTCCTACTCTGGACCCTGACCCCCGCCCCCCGGCCTCACCCGGTCCGTGCTCTGGACGTCCGCCCCTCGGTCCAGGAGACTGCAGACCACCGCGAGGTGCCCCCCCATGGAGGCTCGATGCAGGGCGGTCCTCCCCAGCTGGAGAGAGGGGGGGGCAGGAGGGAGAGAGGGGGGGAGGGGGAGAGAGGGGGGGCAGGGGGAGAGAGGGGGGGAGGGGGAGAGAGGGGGGCAGGGGGAGAGAGAGGGGGGCAGGAGGGGGAGAGAGGGGGAGGCAGGGGGAGAGAGGGGGGAGGGGGAGAGAGGGGGGCAGGGGGAGAGAGGGGGGCAGGAGGGGGAGAGAGGGGGAGGCAGGGGGAGAGGGGGGGGGAGGGGGAGAGAGGGGGGCAGGGGGAGAGAGGGGGGCAGGAGGGGGAGAGAGGGGGCAGGGGGAGCAGGGGGAGAGAGGGGGGGCAGGGGGAGAGGGGGGGGCAGGGGGAGAGAGGGGGGGCAGGGGGAGAGAGGGGGGCAGGAGGGGGAGAGGGGGGGGGCAAGCGGAGAGGGGGGGCAGGGGGAGAGGGGGGGCAGGGGGAGAGAGGGGGGGCAGGGGGAGAGAGGGGGGCAGGGGGAGAGGGGGGGGGCAGGGGGAGAGAGGGGGGGCAGGAGGGGGAGAGGGGGGGCAGGGGGAGAGGGGGGGCAGCGGGAGAGAGGGGTAGAATGGGGTTTGATCTGAGACTCTTTGAGAGGCCGTGTGGTGTGGGATGCTGGTTCTGTTCTGGTTGATATTGATGGTTTAGAGTGGATCTCTGGTGTGGGTTAGGGTTAGTGATGCTGGTTCTGGTTCTGGTTGATATTGATGGTTTAGAGTGGATCTCTGGTGTGGGTTAGGGTTAGTGATGCTGGTTCTGGTTCTGGTTGATATTGATGGTTTAGAGTGGATCTCTGGTGTGGGTTAGGGTTAGTGATGCTGGTTCTGGTTCTGGTTGATATTGATGGTTTAGAGTGGATCTCTGGTGTGGGTTAGGGTTAGTGATGCTGGTTCTGGTTCTGGTTGATATTGATGGTTTAGAGTGGATCTCTGGTGTGGGTTAGGGTTAGTGATGCTGGTTCTGGTTCTGGTTGATATTGATGGTTTAGAGTGGATCTCTGGTGTGGGTTAGGGTTAGTGATGCTGGTTCTGGTTCTGGTACCCTGTCGCATGCGTTGGGGTTCCCGTCGTCGCTCAGGTACTTCTCCACCACCGGCTGTCTGCCCTGAATGGCTGCACTCAGGAAGTCCTCCGTGTCCACTGGTCCAAACTGGTACACACACACACACACACACACACACACACACACACACACACACACACACACACACACACACACACACACACACACACACACACACACACACACACACACACACCCCACAGGAGTATTCAGGAACAGGAAATTGAAAGGGGATCCTGATTACCGCTTCTTCTGGTACGAAAAAATATTATTTTTACCACAGGCATCGGCATGGACGCCCATGGGGAGGTCCTCTTCACGGACCACCTCCTTCTGGAACGTCCCGCTGGGGTCTCTGAGCCCAGGTTCATCATCTCCTGGAGAAGGTCGGCGGGGATCCTCCTCGCCTCGGCCTGGGTGAAAAGTACAAATGACGCCTCCATCAGAGACCTGCTGAGGGCGTGACGTGACGTATGACCAGCCATGCAGGGGGTCCCCCGGGAGCTCATCAGAACCCCTCCCATCATCCCACGGGCTACATATTAATACTGTGCATTCTCCGTAACTCACAGATTGATGCAAGTTGGTTAAACATTGTTAAAATGTAGTATTGATGTTCTGTAGACTGATTCTGCATTGACCTTCCCTCCCTCTTTCCCCTGAACAGGAGAAGATGGACAATGGGAATGCATGAATCTAGTATATTAAGGGAAATGACAGAATACATCCAGTAAATGCTTCCTGGTGTGACTTCTGTCATAATGAATGAATGAATCTGAATCCGTTCTAAAGCATTTATTTTTTAATAGAAATTGGAAAAACCATAATCTCTTCCAAATACCATTTAAGGTGTCAATACCATATTGATATAAACACAATCAATACAGACATTAATTAATAACAGCCAACAGAGCACGCATTTTCACCACCAATATCTGCAACCAACAAAAAGGTCATTATTTTTTGATTTTAGAAAGATCGAATCACTTGATTGCCAATAACTCGTCACCAATAGGAGGCTTTAGGAAGCACCTACCTCACTGTCTTTATGTCCCGTCTGGCGGTCCTCCTCTTTGGCTGTACGACGCTGCTCATATTCCTCCATCACGCTTCACCCAAACCACAACCCAACAATAAACTAACTACTCTTCAATTCAATTCAATTTTATTTGTATAGCCCTTGATCACTATTACAGTCTCAAAGGGCTTAACAGCCAAATATCTACTAAAATAGTATAATTCTCAATAATGAATGTCTATACTCAAAGCTATGCTTGGATAGAGTCTATAGGCGTTGGGAGTGAGAACAGACGCTGAGGCAGCTCACCTCTCTGCTCTGGGGCTGGACGGCTGGACGGTCTTAGGCTCGCTGTTCACAGTCCTGGCTCTACTGAAGGGCATTGTGTTTACCCTACCAAACAGGTGTGTGTGTGTGTGTGTGTGCGTAGGTGTGACTTGTTTTACTCATGATGAACATGCGTGACGTTCACACACGCAACCTTTCAGTCCTGTCACTCCTTCAGGTGTCACGAGTCCTTCGGTCCGCATGCTCCTTGTTACACGCACACACAGACGCATGCACGCACACACACACACACACACACACACACACACACACACACACACACACACACACACACACACACACACACAAATCCCCCCCCCCCCCACACACACACACACGCAAATGCATGCAGACACACACAAACATACCACCATCCCCCCTACACACACACACACACACACACACACACATACAAACACACGCATGCAAACGCATGCAGACACACACACACATACTACCCCCCCTTACACACACACCTACACACACTTAAACACTGTTTTTTAAGCTTTAAGAATGCATGTAACATTACTGTTTATTGATTCCTTGGAAATGATTTACATGTAACATCCAGTATACTTACTGATATTAAGCCACACAAAAATAGGAATTATGAATAGGTTTTCTAATTGGAATATGTGTATTACTACATTGTTTAGAATAACATGCTTTTCCATGGACAATAGGACATTCACTCTCTTTGTTGAAACAATAATAGATCCTTCAGACTAACCACATCATAATACTAAACACATTTTCTCATTCACTGTTGTTCCCACACACACACACACACACACACACACACACACACACACACACACACACACACACACACACACACACACACACACACACACACACACACACACACACACACTCACCAGTGTCATGTTAATGGTTAACCATGCTGTAGTAGGAAGAGGCAGAGCTCAGCAGTAGAGGAAGTGGCAACAGCCATTTTAGTTGCTGCATGCTTTCTGCAGCTCTCTGCTCATGTCAACCATGGAGCATTGACATAACAGAAAGACCGTTCAAGCTCAGCTTTGCTTTAAGGTACTATCTTACAATTGATGTCTTGTCTTTCTTATTTGATTGTATGCCTGTATGCCTGTCATTGAGAACAACTACACACAGCTGCACTCAAGATAGTGGGTTGGTATTGTTGATAATGTTTTGGATACACAGATTGGATATTAGTATGATGTTAGCAACATGATAGATGTTAGTATTAGTAACATATAAGCTCTTTCAAAAGCTAACCTCCGGGTATTTCATGTTTAATGTAACCCAAAATCAAATCAAATCACGTCAAAACAAATCAAATCAAATCAAATGGAATCAAATCAAATCCAGGGTTACTTGGTCTCCTGATATCTTGAAGTATTGTTTTTTGTTTCGTGTTCATTTTCCTTGTCTAGTTCTTTTTTTTCATTTTTCTCATGCTACTGACAAGAATCAGGAGATGTCACGCTGTGAAACGGTAATCCATGTTCTCCCTTCCCTCTGCGCGGGCGGGGGAGGAGGGGGAGGTGCAGATGCTGCTGTAGCCATGGTGACGCTGAGTTTCCTGATGGAAGACGAGAGCCGAGACGACAGGTCACCTCTGCTGCTCGAGGCCCCAGCCAGCACAGCGCTGGCTGCTGTCCCCCAGAGATGCCCGGGGGGGTCACACCTGGACACGTTCCTCCTCAGCAGGTGACCCTGGGAACATGCGGTGGTTCAGGCGGTTAGCGAGTGTGTGCATCTAGCCCGTCGCTTTTATAATCAGGGACCATTCATCGGAAGGCGACTTCATCTTCTCCTCTTGCAGGAGGAATAACCTCGGCCTGAGTCTGGCGCTGCTGCTGGGGTGCTACGCGGCTATTCTGGTCCCTGCCTACTCCCACGCAGACAGGCTGGCCCCTATGGACGACGGCCCACCAGCGCCTCCACACCTGGTCCCTGCCTACTCCCACGCAGACAGGCTGGCCCCTGTAGACGACGGCCACCCAGCGCCTCCACATCTGGTGCCCACGCATTAAGAGACATCATGCATTTTTTATCCATAAGATACAGTTGACGTACATTAGCACATGCTCAGTACCCCCCCCCCCTCTCACCTTCCCCCTGTGCAGGCTCTCCTCAACCTCTCAGCTGACCTTCTGTCGGGGCCCTGCCTCCCACAATGGGGTCGGGATCGCCTGAGGACCTTGTCCTGCTCTGGGGGCCTCCTGGGGCTGGCCCCTGTGTTCGTGGAGGGGCCGCAGGAGGAGGTCGAGGGGGGGGGGGGGAGACGGGCACCCTGGGAGCTCCCCCCTCCGCTGGGTCTCCGGGGCAGCGAGCGGCAGGCGGCCCGCGCTCTGGCCTCGCTGCCCCGGCCCGGCCGCCCCCCCTGGCTGCAGGGGGGGGGGTGCAGGCGCTGCGTGGTGGTGGGCAGCGGGGGGGTGCTCCACGGCAGCCATCTTGGCTCCTCTATCGATCAGTATGATGTCATCATCAGGTAGGACTTAGAAAGGGAGCTTTGAGCAGACTGTCGCATTTATATTTGACATTGAATATGAGATGGTGTTATAGAGAGATGGCAGTACCAGATAGGTACCAAAACATGGGTAGTGGATTGGAAAAGGGATGCCAAAGGAATCGCTCGAATATCGTCATCTCTATAACGGTTTCCCAATAAGCTGTTACTATCGTTTCCCTAATTGACTATTAAATGACTCAACCAGCCAACTCTAGTATATTCAGATACAATATATTCAGTCAGCTCATAAATGTGACATTTAAAGATTCATTCTAAAAAACTCCCACCTACTAACAGGGAGTTAGTACTCACAGTACTAATAGTAACCAACTCTCCCCCCTACTAACAGGGAGTTAGTACTCACAGTACCAATAGTTACCAACTCTCCCCCCTACTAACAGGGAGTTAGTACTCACAGTACTAATAGTTACCAACTCTCCCCCCTACTAACAGGGAGTTAGTACTCACAGTACTAATAGTTACCAACTCTCCCCCCTACTAACAGGGAGTTAGTACTCACAGTACCAATAGTTACCAACTCTCCCCCCTACTAACAGGGAGTTAGTACTCACAGTACTAATAGTTACCAACTCTCCCCCCTACTAACAGGGAGTTAGTACTCACAGTACTAATAGTTACCAACTCTCCCACCTACTAACAGGGAGTTAGTACTCACAGTACCAATAGTTACCAACTCTCCCCCCTCCGCTGGGGGGCCGTCCCCAGGCTGAACGCGGCTCCGGTGGGGTGCTTCCAGAGAGACGCGGGGTCCAGGACCACCATTCGCCTGGTGTACCCCGAGGCAGCGCCCGCCTCCCCTGAGGAGTACCGGACCACCAGCGTGGTGGCCCTGGTGGTCTTCAAGAGCCTGGACCTGGACTGGCTGACCTCGGTGATCACCAAGAGACCTCTGGTGTGGCCCCGACCCCCAGACACCCCCATACAAGACAGACAACTCAAACTACCCCCCCAGATACCCCCATACAAGACAGACAACTCAAACTACCCCCCAGACACCCCCATTCAGGACAGACAACTCAAACTACCCCCCAGACACCCCCATACAAGACAGACAACTCAAACTACCCCCCAGACACCCCCATACAAGACAGACAACTCAAACTACCCCCCAGACACCCCCATACAAGACAGACAACTCAAACTACCCCCCAGACACCCCCATACAAGACAGACAACTCAAACTACCCCCCAGACACCCCCATACAAGACAGACAACTCAAACTACCCCCCAGACACCCCCATTCAGGACAGACAACTCAAACTACCCCCCCAGATACCCCCATACAGGACAGACAACTCAAACTACCCCCCCAGACACCCCCATACAGGACAGACAACTCAAACTACCCCCCCAGATACCCCCATACAGGACAGACAACTCAAACTACCCCCCCAGACACCCCCATACAAGACAGACAACTCAAACTACCCCCCAGACACCCCCATTCAGGACAGACAACTCAAACTACCCCCCCAGATACCCCCATACAGGACAGACAACTCAAACTACCCCCCAGACACCCCCATACAGGACAGACAACTCAAACTACCCCCCCAGACACCCCCATTCAGGACAGACAACTCAAACTACCCCCCAGACACCCCCATACAGGACAGACAACTCAAACTACCCCCCGGGATGAACCCCTCTGTATCTGAACAATACTGTGGACGTCCCTTTCGCTGTTTGTCTCCTGCAGAGCTTTTGGTCCAAGTTGTGGTTCTGGAGGAAGGTGGTCGAGGAGATCCCCCTGACCGCAGAACACTTCCGGATCCTGAACCCGGAGATTATTCACCAGACAGGACGGGCTCTGCACAGCTACGCGCCCAGCGGGGGAACGGTGAGACCTACGCTGTGAGCACGGGACCTCCGTAACACAGGACCAATACCATACATGCAAATGTGTGAATAATGAAAATCAATAAACATAGTACAATCTCCCCTTTCCCCCCCCCCCCCCCCCCCCCCCCCCCCAAAGAGGGTGCCCACCCTGGGGGCCAGCGCCGTGGTGCTCGCCCTGCAGCTGTGTGACCAGGTCAGCCTGGCGGGGTTCGGCTACGACCTGAGGCACCCAGGGGCCCGGCTCCACTACTACGAGGCCCTACGCATGGACGCCATGAAGGGCCAGGTACGAGACCTCAGCATGGAGGCCATGAAGGGCCCGGTACTAGACCTCAGCATGGAGGCCATGAAGGGCCAGGTACGAGACCTCAGCATGGAGGCCATGAAGGGCCCGGTACTAGACCTCAGCATGGAGGCCATGAAGGGCCAGGTACGAGACCTCAGCATGGAGGCCATGAAGGGCCAGGTACGAGACCTCAGCATGGAGGCCATGAAGGGCCAGGTACTAGACCTCAGCATGGAGGCCATGAAGGGCCAGGTACTAGACCTCAGCATGGAGGCCATGAAGGGCCAGGTACGAGACCTCAGCATGGAGGCCATGAAGGGCCCGGTACGAGACCTCAGCATGGAGGCCATGAAGGGCCAGGTACGAGACCTCAGCATGGAGGCCATGAAGGGCCAGGTACTAGACCTCAGCATGGAGGCCATGAAGGGCCAGGTACGAGACCTCAGCATGGAGGCCATGAAGGGCCAGGTACGAGACCTCAGCATGGACGCCATGAAGGGCCCGGTACGAGACCCTACACATGGAGGCCATGAAGGGCCCGGTACGAGGCCCTACGCATGGACGCCATGAAGGTCCAGGTACGAGACCTCAGCATGGAGGCCATGAAGGTCCAGGTACGAGACCTCAGCATGGAGGCCATGAAGGGCCAGGTACTAGACCTCAGCATGGAGGCCATGAAGGGCCCGGTACTAGACCCTAGACATGGAGGCCATGAAGGGCCCGGTACTAGACCCTACACATGGAGGCCATGAAGGGCCCGGTACGAGACCTCAGCATGGAGGCCATGAAGGGCCCGGTACTAGACCTCAGCATGGAGGCCATGAAGGGCCCGGTACGAGACCTCAGCATGGAGGCCATGAAGGGCCCGGTACGAGACCTCAGCATGGAGGCCATGAAGGGCCAGGTACGAGACCTCAGCATGGAGGCCATGAAGGGCCCGGTACTAGACCTCAGCATGGAGGCCATGAAGGGCCAGGTACGAGACCTCAGCATGGAGGCCATGAAGGGCCAGGTACGAGACCTCAGCATGGAGGCCATGAAGGGCCCGGTACGAGACCTCAGCATGGAGGCCATGAAGGGCCAGGTACTAGACCTCAGCATGGAGGCCAAGAAGGGCCCGGTACGAGACCTCAGCATGGAGGCCATGAAGGGCCCGGTACGAGACCCTACTCAGGGGGATGGCTGGAGGTGGCCGAGGTGGGGGGGGATCTGTTCTGAAAAAGGTTGGAACCTGTTTTTTGTTCGGGAACCAGTGGATCCCAACATGGTTTGGTTCGGGACCCCATTTTGAAGTCACTGTTTTGCCCCGAGTTCATACATGTTTGGTCATGTGCTTCCACCCTGTGCATGGTTTTTGAAGCGACGGTCTACATTCCGTCCTTCGGAGGAGACCGAGGTCCTGACTCACTGAGGTCATTAAAGATCCCAGGGCACTTATCGCAAAGAGTAGGGGCTTCCCTGGTGTCCTGGCCCAACCAGGCTCATTCAATCTGGCCCCTTATCATCCTCCTGTATAATTGGCTGACTCATTAATCCCCTCGCTCTCCACCTCAAGCTGGTGTGTGGTGAGCGTTCTGCCGCAGATTGGCTGCAGTGGGGGCTACACCCTGGTGGTGGTTAGTGAGGTCCCCCCTTCACTGTAAAGCGTCTTTGAGTGTCTAGAAAAGCGCTATAGAAATTCTATCCATTATTATTATTATTTCTCCAGGACATTCCAGATTTCCCAGGATAGTGCACATTTTGAGCATGGTGCAAGTAGTTTGCTTGTGGCTATGAATCCCTAGACCTTTGAAAATATGTTTGCAAATCAGAAATGCATGCATTACGTTTCTATAGGTTATGAGTTAGTCATCTCTCTCGACGCCCATATGCATCACATGACCTCAGTGGGGTGCTGAGGCCGGGACACACTCTGGTTAGACAGACGACTGTCGTGGAGGAGTACTGTGTGTGGCTCTTCTGAGAACAAACCACTCGGGTGCAAAGGCACGCCTAGGGATTCTGCAGACATACCCCAGGCTTCACGGTGCGGATGGATTACAGTTGGTCTCTTTTCACAGGTGGTGCACGACATCGGCTCTGAGAAACTCTTTCTCAGGGATCTGGTTTCGTCGGGGGCTGTGACTGACCTTACAGGAGCGCTATGAGCCCGTGGCGAGGAGAGAGCGAAGCGAGGGAGACACACACAAGTCGACACAATGACAACGACAGGACACTCGGCCACCGGGAGAGAACAACGTATAAACACACCACGCTGACCTTTACCGTGCAGAGGGCTGCAGACAGCATTGGATTAGGAGACAGAGGGGAGGAGGGCAGAATGTTGGTGTTTGTAGATTTACTCTTGAATTATTAACCAGATCACTGCACTTCTACCAGCTTCACATTATCTTCTTTAGAACATTTATGCATTTTAGGTATAATTAAGGATGGCATTCTTTATGATATCCTGGTTGGATTTAGTAAGATTAAACACATATATGATAATTTTCTTTTACATGATTATTATATATTTTTATAAATACTATCCAAATAATAAACGCTTTTAAGAAAATCGTGTCTTGGACCATTTACTGTATACAGTAGGTGTGGCAATGTATGTTACATGTATGCCTGTGTGTGAGCAAAGCATGGTTGCAGGGTGCGAGAGAGATGTTCGAGCTATGGTGTGTTCGCACCATGCTAGGAATGTTAAAGAGGTGAAATAGCTGCAGCAGAGATGCAGCACAGATGGTTGGTAGATGTAAATAATTAAAATAATGTCCAGATTCAAAATACATTTAGTGTATTGCTAATAAATATGATACAAAAGAAAACAATCATTCATCAACAATCAGGAATACGCAAACAAAATAGTAGTCAATACAATTGATAGTGCCCAACAGTGTTCAAAGTGGTCAAATCTGTACCTTCAAATCACTTTAAAGTGATATGAATAAACCATTTTTGGTCACAGCCTTCATAGAACCATAAAATTATTTTCACATAAAAAAAAATCTTTGAACTATCCTTCAACATGACATGATAGAATACATAGAAATGTGTTTCTGGCAGGGAACAAATGCATGTCTAAGAATGGGCTGCAGATGTGATTGTAAACATGCCTGCTGGTTTATATCTTTCTTTCCAAAGGGGGTTGCATACCTGCATGTGGGTATGTTTCATTTAAGGAAGGGAATTGCACTTAAGCCTGCGTGCGCATGCGTTCCTTACCATAAATGCACATAATGCACGTGTGTGTGTGTGTGTGTACGCGTGGATGCGTGTGTGCGTGCGTGCTTCTCCACAGGAGTGGGCTTCCACAAGGGCGTGCGTGCCTGAGCCTGCGCCCATCCTCTACAGGAGGGGGTTGCGGGAGGGCTCCCACAGCTTGCTGGCCAGTTGTCTGCAGTGCTGGAGGATGTACTCGGTGGGGATGACCCCCAGATGGACGGTCAGCAGCTCGTAGCACTTCACCACCTCCCCCGCGTGGGTCTTACTGTAGTAGCGGAGCAGCTTCCTGTGAACACACAGTGGCTCTTACTGTAGCAGAGCAGCAGCTTCCTGTGACCACACAGTGGGTCTTACTGTAGCAGCAGCTTCCTGTGAACACACAGTGGCTCTTACTGTAGCAGCAGCTTCCTGTGACCACACAGTGGGTCTTACTGTAGCAGAGCAGTAGCTTCCTGTGAACACACAGTGGCTCTAACTGTAGCAGCAGCTTCCTGTGACCACACAGTGGGTCTTACTGTAGCAGCAGCTTCCTGTGAACACACAGTGGGTCTTACTGTAGCAGCAGCTTCCTGTGACCACACAGTGGGTCTTACTGTAGCAGCAGCTTCCTGTGACCACACAGTGGGTCTTACTGTAGCAGCAGCTTCCTGTGACCACACAGTGGGTCTTACTGTAGCAGCAGCTTCCTGTGACCACACAGTGGGTCCTACTGTAGCAGCAGCTTCCTGTGACCACACAGTGGGTCTTACTGTAGCAGCAGCTTCCTGTGACCACACAGTGGGTCTTACTGTAGCAGCAGCTTCCTGTGACCACACAGTGGGTCTTACTGTAGCAGCAGCTTCCTGTGACCACACAGTGGGTCTTACTGTAGCAGCAGCTTCCTGTGACCACACAGTGGGTCTTACTGTAGCAGCAGCTTCCTGTGACCACACAGTGGGTCTTACTGTAGCAGCAGCTTCCTGTGACCACACAGTGGGTCTTACTGTAGCAGCAGCTTCCTGTGACCACACAGTGGGTCTTACTGTAGCAGCAGCTTCCTGTGACCACACAGTGGGTCTTACTGTAGCAGCAGCTTCCTGTGACCACACAGTGGGTCTTACTGTAGCAGCGCAGCAGCTTCCTGTGAACACACGGGGCCCGCTGCACGGTGAACACAGGGGGCCCGCTGCACGGTGAACAGCACGCTGCTCTGCATTCACTGCCTCCATGTGGAGAGGGAATAGTCCCACCCCAATAGACTGGTCCTGTCCCAGTGGGGCAGTAAGGTGAGGGGTACCTGTAATGGTCCCACCCCAATAGACAGGTCCTGTCCCAGTGGGGCAGTAAGGTGGGGGGTACCTGTAATAGACAGGTCCTGTCCCAGTGGGGCAGTAAGGTGGGGGGTACCTGTGATAGACAGGTCCTGTCCCAGTGGGGCAGTAAGGTGGGGGGTACCTGTAATAGACAGGTCCTGTCCCAGTGGGGCAGTAAGGTGGGGGGTACCTGTGATAGACAGGTCCTGTCCCAGTGGGGCAGTAAGGTGGGGGGTACCTGTAATAGACAGGCCCTGTCCCAGTGGGGCAGTAAGGTGAAGGGTACCTGTAATAGACAGGTCCTGTCCCAGTGGGGCAGTAAGGTGGGGGGTACCTGTGATAGACAGGTCCTGTCCCAGTGGGGCAGTAAGGTGGGGGGTACCTGTAATAGTCCCGGGCCAGCACTCCGATGGGGGGTGAGTCGTCGGGGAGTACAGGCAGGTCCACCTCGTCTAACTTGTAGCCCTGATCAGTCAAAGTCAAAGTCAAAGTAGCTTTATTGTAAATTACAACACATGAACAAGACCAATAGAAGAACCAACGTTTAGTTTGTCTATGACCCGCGGCCCATTACGTATAAAGGATAAATACAATTTGGTAAATTTAAATAAACTCAGATAAGTAATATTTTCAATGAATAAATTCTAAACAGTGCAAAATTCACAAAAATACTGTAATGTAGAAGGATTATATTTTCTGTATTTTAAAAATATATATGAGAAGATAACAAATGTTTTTTCATACAGCTATTGGTCTTGTTCATTTTCTATATATCTTGCATATAACTCATTTTACCTCCATTTAATATGTTTTAATGTCTTCACTTTCTGCTGGGCTACCCACATTTCATCGCTCTTTAACCGGCAGCCAACAGAACGTGGAGAGGCTGAGACCGTTTCCCTTCACTTACGGTTTCATTTTCAAACCAGAGGAAGTAACAGAAGTAGAAGTCTCCGTCGCGCAGCGTGACGGTGGAGTAGCCCTTCTGGAGGTACTGCCTCGCTGTTCGGACCAGACCCCACACCTGCAGCGGGCGCACGCACGCACGCACACACGCACACACGCACACACACACACACACACACACACACACACACACACACACACACACACACACACACACACACACACACACACACAGAAGACTGATCAGAGGTAAGAAACTGCAGCGTAGCAGTGGAAAAACAACGTTCATTATTCATGGCCGAAGGTGGCCACACACTGGTTTGAGAAATGGCCGCGGTACAGAAGGTAGGCTAGGGGTACAGAAGGTAAGCTAGGGGTACAGAAGGTAAGCTAGGGGTACAGAAGGTAAGCTAGGGGTACAGAAGGTAAGCTAGGGGTACAGAAGGTAAGCTAGGGGTAGGAGGCACACAGCAACAGATTCATCATTTATTAAACAAGCAGGAATCTACACAAAAGGAGAGTAAAGCACTATCTAAACATAATATCATCAGTAGATGAGACAGACTGTGAATGTAACCCTTATAAAGGGAGGGGTAGACTTCAGGATGCGTTTGATTATGCCGGACATTAGACACTAGTGCCGGACGGTCACGGCTCACCTTTCCTCTGATGAACTGAGCCAGAGGGCCCCCCCCCAGCTCGGAGGTACTGCGCTCCGTGATGTTGAGGGACGGGGCGATCATCTGCCCGCTGGATCGATCCACGCAGATGAAGTGGACGAGGCCGGGGAAGTCCTCCAGGTACGTGAGGCACTGGGTTAAGACCAATACGCCCCGGGATTCACTGGGGTAACACCAATACAACCCGGGATTCACTGGGGTAAGACCAATACGCCCCGGGATTCACTGGGGTAAGACCAATACAACCCGGGATTCACTGGGGTAAGACCAATACGCCCCGGGATTCACTGGGGTAAGACCAATACAACCCGGGATTCACTGGGGTAAGACCAATACAACCCGGGATTCACTGGGGTAAGACCAATACGCCCCGGGATTCACTGGGGTAACACCAATACGCCCCGGGATTCACTGGGGTAAGACCAATACAACCCGGGATTCACTGGGGTAAGACCAATACGCCCCGGGATTCACTGGGGTAACACCAATACAACCCGGGATTCACTGGGTTAAGACCAATACGCCCCGGGATTCACTGGGGTAACACCAATACAACCCGGGATTCACTGGGGTAAGACCAATACGCCCCGGGATTCACTGGGGTAAGACCAATACAACCCGGGATTCACTGGGTTAACACCAATACAACCCGGGATTCACTGGCTTAACACCAATACGCCCCGGGATTCACTGGGTTAACACCAATACAACCCGGGATTCACTGGGTTAACACCAATACAACCCGGGATTCACTGGGTTAAGATCAATACGCCCCGGGATTCACTGGGTTAACACCAATACGACCTGGGATTCACTGGGTTAACACCATTACGACCCGGGATTCACTGGGTTAACACCAATACGACCCGGGATTCACTGGGTTAACACCAATACGACCCGGGATTCACTGGGGTAAGACCAATACAACCCGGGATTCACTGGGTTAACACCAATACAACCCGGGATTCACTGGCTTAACACCAATACGCCCCGGGATTCACTGAGTTAAGACCAATACGACCCGGGATTCACTGGGTTAAGACCAATACGACCCGGGATTCACTGGGTTAACACCAATACAACCCGGGATTCACTGTGATAAGACCAATACAACCCGGGATTCACTGGGTTAAGACCAATACAACCCGGGATTCACTGGGTTAAGACCAATACGCCCCGGGATTCACTGGGTTAACACCAATACGACCCGGGATTCACTGGGTTAAGACCAATACGACCCGGGATTCACTGGGTTAACACCAATACGACCCGGGATTCACTGGGTTAAGACCAATACGACCCGGGATTCATTGGTTTAACACCAATACGACCCGGGATTCACTGGGTTAAGACCAATACGACCCGGGATTCACTGGGTTAACACCAATACGACCCGGGATTCACTGGGTTAACACCAATACGACCCGGGATTCACTGGGTTACACCAATACGACCCGGGATTCACTGGGTTAAGACCAATACGACCCGGGATTCACTGGGTTAACACCAATACGACCCAGGATTCACTGGGTTAACACCAATACGCCCCGGGATTCACTGGCTTAAGACCAATACGACCCGGTATTCATGGTGCAATTCAACATCACTTCTCAGTTGTGTTTGTTGTTTTCTTCCTAGGCCTACTGTGTGTTTACCTTTCATTTACCCTTATGTTTTCTAAGCCCACTATCTTGCAGAACACGAATAGACACATTCAACGTTTCAACTGTAATTCTGATACATAAACGTGGTCTCTTATCTGGGGCTAACTTATGGAGACCCCAGTTGCTAGGCGACGCCAGACAGGATATGACACCATGGTGATGTTTCTCTTGCTCTTAACCAACAGGAAGTCCTTCCAGTCCATTAGTTTCTCCCTGCGTAAACGACACAAAATAAAAGGAATTAAATGGACTCAATTAATTGGAAACAGAAAGTGACAGTGATAAAAAAAATCCACTCAGACAAAAGATGAAGTATGTTCATAGCAACCGAAAATGGAAAAAAGGGTATTTATTAGAAAGTCCTGCTCCTTACTGAACCATGGCCTGAGCGAGTTCCTGTAGGGCGGGGGAGAGGCGCTGGGGCGCGTCGGCTCCCCTGGTGGTCCCGTTCAGGAAGCACTGCTTGTAGACCCCACACAGCTGGGTCTTCATGCTCTTACACCAAGGGATGAGCCTGGAGGCCAAACATACACAGGACCATTGAGCATAAGAACAATAAAAGATGGCCTCAATGTGATGCAATGCTACTCCGGCCAGCAGGGGGCAGTGGCAGCCTTACTCTCTGGTGAAGCCTGGGCCCCCTCTGGTGAAGGCACGCTTCTTGAACTCCGACCACACATTCTGCAACTGAGACGTCTGAAGGACAAATATGGAGGACACGTGCGTATTTACATCAGTGTTACCTCTTTCCATTGTTACAACACATAAATAAACGTTTAAGGAAGGGCTTTAGTCAAAAATACGTAAAACATGCAGCCCTTAAAGACGAAAACAAATAGATAAGATTGAAAAAACTCCACTGTCAAGCCATCCTCAAAGTATTCTCCTTGGGAAAACCGATATCTGTGCATTTGTGCACACGTATGCGGTGCGTGCTTGTATGGGACCCCTGTCTTCACACCACGTGGGGAACGCTAAAGAGGGGGGTTAGCTGTGGCAGCGGAACCCGAGACTGCAGCGGATCAGAATGACTGCAGACACCAGGTACCTGGATGTGTACGGTACCTGGATGTGTACGGTACCTGGATGTTTACGGTACCTCGATGTCGCAGTACGGTACCTGGATGTGTACGGTACCTGGATGTCGCTGTACGGTACCTGGATGTCGCTGTACGGTACCTGGATGTCGCTGTACGGTACCTGGATGTCGCTGTACGGTACCTGGATGTCGCTGTACGGTACCTGGATGTCGCTGTACGGTACCTGGATGTCGCTGTACGGTACCTGGATGTCGCTGTACGGTACCTGGATGTCGCAGGGCCCCAGGGCCTTGATGAACTTGTCCAGCTTGCTGCGGAGGTCGTGGACGGTCGGCTGGCCCCTGGCAGCGGCTGGGCCCTCCTGGCCCTCGCTCAGACGCTTCTCCAGCTTGGCGAAGGCCTCCAGGTAGGAGTACACCGACATGGCCACGCTGCTGTTGGGGATCTGGGGGGGGAGGATTCAAACGGCCAGTAGTTTGATATCTAAGGCTTGTAAGAAACTTCCATCAAGACTAGATCAATTAAATCAACATGATCATTTTTTACAAGAGAAATACAAAAAAACCTCTTAGCAGACTCAGGGACAGTACAAACTCCTTTAGCTATATTTATATCTGCCTCAAATATAACTCAAGAATTACGAGGTTCAAATTCAGTTTAACCTTCGCCTAATTCAGGTGAAGTTTATTGGAATAGTTCAGTGTGTGATGTGTGGTTGCTGGTAGTCTTCACAGGGTGCCACTACTGCCCTCTGTTGATGAAACAAGTAAAAACAACTGGATGCCCTTTCTCTCATTGTACGGCTAATAACAGTTAGATGTTAGACTGTTGGATGGTAATGAAGCAGGAGGGGGGTATGCATCTTGCTCAAAGGGGCCTACAGGATCACATTCAGAAGCAGAGTTCATCCCTAAGCATCAGGTGATCCTTCCCCAGTCTTTGGGTAGGTGATACAACGTGGGGGGGTAACAGCGTCTCGGGGGGGGGGGGGGGGAGCTGACCTTGGTGAGCAGCACCAGAGTGATCCCGGGCCAGAGCGGCCGGCAGTACATGGAGTGAGGCATCATGGGATACAAGCCGTCCTTGAGGGACACCTCCAGGAACACTCTGGTGGGGGCCAAGGGGTCCGGGGGCGAGACCTCAAGGGTGATGAGGCTGTCCTCTGCTATCTACAACACACATACGCGCGCGCGCGCATGCGCGCGCACGCACACGCACACACACACACACACACACACACACACACACACACACACACGGTCTTGTACCCGGAATATGCAACATTGACATGTTATTCATTATTAACATCTGTTTTGAGTGAGTGATGAATGCTATACCTGTATGTCTGGATCCACAAACTCAAACATAGGAGTGTCCTCTCTTGCTGTCCTTTCTGGTGAGAACCAAATAAAATGTGTGTTTAAATGTAACCTCAGTCACTATTGATTGAAAAACCGTGATAAAGGGCTTGGTTTGTTAAGGGAAGTGTTTTTTAACAGATTAATAAACAATACCTAGATGATCAGACGATTCACCGTTTGTAACTTATGTGATTTCTTGATAGAATGGCCGTGAGTCAAAATCCACATCTTTTTCCACAGCAGCAATATTAATGATATCCGAGCGAACACATGGGAAACCCATTCCACAACTCGTACCTGAACCACTGGAGCTTCTGTTAGTAGGCGAGGGCTGTGGTGTGTAAAACATTTCCAGACCCGAAACCGACACACTTTCCACATCCTAGAACAAAAGCAAAAAAGGATATGGTGAAAGGTGCTGGGCTGAATTCCCCATGTCCTCAACCTGCATAGAAGCATCCTCGAGCAAAATGCCAAACCCCTCCTACTCTCAATAATAGAGTAATGCTGTCGCTTTGGATAACAGCATCTGCTACATGACTGAACAGTAAGTAGCATCAATAGGAGGTGTGGTACAATGGGAACAGGCCTCAGGTGGGGGCTGTACCTCTGGGCCAGGGTCTTCCTGGTCAGTGTTGGAGGGGTACATGCTCTGCGTCATGACGATGAGAGCCAGCAGGTCAGACGGGCTCAGAGTGCTGGTGTTCCGGCTGGTAGAACGAAAACAAAAGGAAACAACAAGAACACGTTGGATAGGACATTAAACAGGATGAAACATGAAACTCCGGGTAAGAGGTTGAAGAGATGAATCCAAGAAGAGAAAGATTGCCGCAGAGTGTTTGACTAGGAGCCCAGAGGTTCTGGGATCTGAACCAAATGGCTGCAGGCTACCTGTAGACATACCCCATATGACCTGCAATTAAACCCATTCTCTGCTGGATGATAAACGTTTAAATAGAAGAAACAATCCTAGAAAAGACGTCATCGACGTAACGAAGAACAATCATAAATATTTGGCCTGTTGAGCCCTTTGAGACTGTAATGGTGATTAAGGGCTATACTAATAACATTGAGTTGAGTTGAGTTGAATCAGGATGTGGAGACACTTCTCAAGATATTAACGAGACACACGGGCAACACTAAAGGAGAAGCAAGGAGGACCAAGATGTAGTGAGGAGGAACCAGGAGGAACCAGAGGAACCAGGAGGAACCAGGAGGAACCAGAGAGAGGAACCAGGAGGAACCAGGAGGAACCAGAGAGAGGAGCCAGAGAGAGGAACCAGGAGGAACCAGAGAGAGGAACCAGGAGGAACCAGGAGGAACGAGGAGGAACCAGGAGGAACCAGAGAGGAACCAGAGAGGAACCAGAGAGGAACCAGAGAGAGGAACCAGGAGGAACCAGAGATAGGAACCAGAGAGAGGAACCAGGAGGAACCAGAGAGAGGAACCAGAGAGAGGAACCAGGAGGAACCAGGAGGAACCAGAGAGAGGAACCAGGAGGAACCAGAGAGAGGAACCAGAAGGAACCAGGAGGAACCAGGAGGAGGAACCAGGAGGAACCAGAGAGAGGAACCAGAGAGAGGAACCAGGAGGAACCAGAGAGAGGAACCAGGAGGAACCAGGAGGAACCAGAGAGAGGAACCAGAAGGAACCAGGAGGAACCAGGAGGAGGATCCAGGAGGAACCAGAGAGGAACCAGGAGGAACCAGAGAGAGGAACCAGAGGAACCAGGAGGAGGAACCAGGAAGAACCAGAGAGGAACCAGGAGGAACCAGAAGGAACCAGGGGGAACCAGGAGGAACCAGGAGGAACAAGAAGCCAGGAGGAACCAGGAGGAACCAGAGAGAGGAACCAGGAGGAACCAGGAGGAACCAGAGAGAGGAACCAGGAGGAACCAGAGAGAGGAACCAGAAGGAACCAGGAGGAACCAGAGAGAGGAACCAGGAGGAACCAGGAGGAACCAGAGAGAGGAACCAGAAGGAACCAGGGGGAACCAGGAGGAACCAGGAGGAACCAGGAGGAGGAACCAGGAGGAACCAGAGAGGAACCAGGAGGAGGAACCAGGAGGAGGAACCAGGAAGAACCAGGAGGAGGAACCAGGAGGAACCAGGAGGAGGAACCGTGAGGAACCAGGAGGAGGAACCAGGAGGAACCAGGAGGAACCACAGAGAGGAACCAGGAGGAACCAGGAGGGACCAGGAGGAACAGGAGGAACAGGAGGAACCAGGGGGAACCAGGGAGAACCAGGAGGAACCAGGAGGAACCAGAGAGGAACCAGAGAGAGGAACCAGGAGGAGTCAGGAGGAACCAGGAGGAGTTAGGAGGAACCAGGAGGAACCAGGAGGAACAGGAGGAACCAGAGGAACCAGGAGAAACCAGGAGGAACCAGGAGGAACCAGGAGGAACCAGGAGGAACAAGAAGCCAGGAGGAACCAGGAGGAACCAGAGAGAGGAACCAGGAGGAACCAGGAGGAACCAGGAGGAACAAGAAGCCAAGAGTAGCAGTGAGGAGTTAGGAGGAACAGGAGGAACCAGGAGGACCAAGGAGCGCCCAGGAGGAACAGTGAGGAACCAGGAGGAACAGGAGGAACAGGAGGACCTGGAGTAGAAGGCGAGCAGCTTGGTGTGCACCAGGATAAAGGAGTGGAGGACCTCCTCTCCGTTCCGCTCTGAGCTGCTGTTCAGCGCTGGCAGCAGGCGGCGCTCCAGGAACTCGATGCACTGCTCGCACAGCGTGGGGTGGATCAGCCGCTCCACCGCCTGGCCACAGGGACCCCGGGGGGGGGGGGGGGGGGGGGGGGGGGTTAAACATGGGCTGTCACTAGGATGGATGGATGGATGGATGGATGGATGGATCTATCCATCTATCTATCCATCTATCCATCTATCCATCTATCCATCTATCCATCTATCCATCCATCTATCTATCTATCTATCCATCTATCCATCCATCCATCCATCTGTAACCCATAGCTCCTGCTCCTCAATGACCAGAGGTCACTGTGACCTCACTGTGAAGCATTATGGTTAAAGTGTTGTTAATGTTACTTAGTTTGTTAACTCAATTTTAAGAAGCAATTTGTCTTTGGTGATGCGTGTGCAATTATCTTCGAGTTACTTATTCATCATCTCAGAATAATTGGCTATTCAAGTCGCCCAACGCTAAACAATGGAGAAGGAAAACCACCAACACACTATGCGGTGTACCTCCACTAAGAAGCTCTGGTCGTTCTCCCGGAGCCGACTGTAGGTCTCCAGTAGACCCTGGAGGTGCTTCCACAGCCCGGTCCTCTGCTCCGTGTCTTGAGGACGCAGTCTGGAAAAGACAGATGGTGCGTTCGATGGCATTGCACTCGTTAAGGATTGGAAACGCAACAACAACGTGCATGTCCCATGAGGAGAACTGAAAACTACACCTACTCTTTACGGAGCAGGTTACTGCTGAGGTTCACCATGCCGAAGAGGACTTCGATCATCTTCTTCATCACGTAGATCTTCCTCCTCAGGTCGTCCTCACACTCCTGGCCGTCTCCGTTCACGGCGATGTAAAGACACTCATCGAACTGTCAGGGTGGGGGACGGCCAGGGGTTAGAGCCCGGTACGGCGAGGACATCGCCTATAAAACAGGCCAGCAGGTCTAGGATTTGCGCTGCTGCCGTCAACTTGCCCAGCTGTGACCCCTTACAATTTAGTATTTTGTCATTCTGAAACACCTTTCGATTTCCTTTAAGATATGATTTATTTATCAGCACGAAGGAGTAAAGAATCACCCTCAAGGAGGCCTAGTTAGCCTGGTGGATGGTGGGGAAACGCTTTACTAACTACTATACTCTATCCTGAGTAATAAATTCCTATCTCATCTGTTTAACAGGGATTCATCTGCCTCAATGACATATTCTCTCCAAACACGGCGTCTGAATGGACTACATTGCTGCCCATTGTTACAGTTGATGGAGCTGGGAGGCCCAGAGAGTAGACAGCAGCCTGGTGCTCCAGCTCCCTAATGGGCCTCACATGACCAGAGCAGGAGCTCTAAGAACTCAAGGGGTTCCCTTCAGAGAACAAAGGCCCTGTTGTTCTGAGTCTGCAGGAGAGGGGGTGTCTTCCAGAGATGCTTTTTATTACTACAGTGAATACGAGGGACTTGCTGTTATTCTCGCCGTGTTCTTCTTTGGTCCTCTCCTCTGTGTTTCCCAGGTTGTTTTATGAATCAGTGACAGGATAGTCTACAATAACATTCTCACTTTGTATGAGCGTCGGCTAAAGCCACCGAGATACAGACACGCTCAGAGGACTCCACCCCAGACGGCCGCTTCGTCACCTGATGCAAGACGTAGTTGTGTTGGTTCTCGGTGGTGAAGCAGGCGTAGCTGTCACCCAGCCGGTCGACCATGGTGCTGCAGGAGATGATGATGGGAGCGAACAGCGTGTTCAGGCTGTCCTCAAACGCTGGGGGCTGGAGAGACCGACAGGACATGTTAGACACCACTGGAGAGACAGACCGGACACATTAGAAACTAGCTGGAGAGACAGACAGAACATGTTAGACACCACTGGAGAGACCGAAAGGACATGTTAGACACCACTGGAGAGACCAAAAGGACATGTTAGACACCACTGGAGAGACAGACCGGACACATTAGAAACTAGCTGGAGAGAGACAGACAGGACACATTAATACCAGCTTCACAGTCGATCCACAGATATGGAGTTCAGATATGAAATGGTCATATCAATAGTTATGTTTGATAGTAGGGAAATAGTAACCAAGCATATTTTTAACAAATCGGGGCATCATTATTATTTTCTTTATTATATCATCATTATAAATATAGAACAAGAGTGCCCCCAAATTGGTATTCATTGACATTGACCTACTTGTAGGCCTACCCTCGCTTTTGTCAACATTAGGTTTTCTACAGGAACGCCAGAACATGTGCAGGACTCTGGAACCTGGTGAATTAATGAATTAATGAATTAATGAATTAATGACAATGACTGCTCACCCTCTGGCCCTCCTCCTGGGACGCTCCGTACTGGTCCTGGACATTCTGCCTGAACTCCGGGTCGGTCCAGTAGAAGAGAACCTCCGCGCTCTCACTCGCTATCAGCAGACACTTCATCTCGCCTGAAGACGCGCTCCTGCTCTGATTAGGCTACTAGCCTATACTGGGTCCAGTCTTCAATTGTTGAATACGTTTAGATCCATTGCAAAGCTTGAATGCAATTCATAAACTATTTAGTTTCTATCAAGAAAAAACACAATAAAAGCCTATTTGGAAAAACAGTTCGAAGTGCTCATTCTGAAATTTAAATATTTACTAACCGTAACGAAAAACACGTAGCCGTGCGTAGCTTAATAAACGGAATTAGCGTGAATATTGCATAGAAAAAAGAGCATACTTTGCGGACAACAATCCATTCCGAGGTCCAATTGAAGTATTTATCGCAGCTCGCCGACCACACGAACTATCCTGATGCTCCCCTTTCTTTCTATCTATCTGCAGTTCTGAATTGATCGAAACACAATCGATCAGCTAACTTCATATGTCCTAAATCTTGGATCCAAGCAGGCTACAGCAACATCCGATATCGCTATTCTGCAAAAGTTAACCACCATTCAGGAACTTTGCGAAGAGCAGCATTCCTTCAACACAACAGTATCAGATGGTAGTTTGGTTCAACAAACTGCAGTCATGTGACACTGCGAATACTTCTGCAGCGGAAGCCTGCTGTCCGATTTTACCACAGATCGCAGAACAGTTTGGTGTTTCAAGCCTCATTGGAGACCAATGCTGAGACCTTCGCATGACTGCTCTCGGTTCGATTCTTACACATCGTTCAGCAAAGTAGGCTACGCCCGCATCGCTTTATAATGATTGCCAAGCTTACAGGGGATATAATAAGTCATGTGCTGCTTCAGAACTTGCAAACCATGATTCCGATACGGCTTTCCTGGACTTCTTTGGTATTCAACGAATTAAACTGTGTGATTAGATTAGTATTAGTTTTACTTCTTGGCCCACTGATACAGTAGGCTATGCCACACACACACACACACACACACACACACACACACACACACACACACACACACACACACACACACACACACACACACACACGCACACACACAGAGGAAATACAGAGATGCACACACGCACACCCACGCGTACACGAACGCGTGCACGCACCCACACACATACATGCACACAAATATACAGGATAAAGAAATATAGAGATACACACACACACACACACACACACACACACACACACACACACACACACACACACACACACACACACACACATGCATGCCTCTCACGCGCTATACGTGTGTGTGTGTGTGTGTGTGTGTGTGTGTGTGTGTGTGTGTGTGTGTGTGTGTGTGTGTGTGTGTGTGTGTGTGTGTGTGTGTGTGTGTGTGTGTGTGTGTGTGTGGGTGTGTGTGTAAGCATGAGTTTATGTGTCTGTAGCATACACAATATTCTCATTTTTTGATTAAAGAGCCATGCTCTCCCCAAGCATAGGTACACAAGCACCAACCCCACCTCCATGTTCTTTGGCGATCCGTGTCAACAACTCTGTCTCGTATTATAATGTGCACGTTGTGTTTTGACTCGTGACAGACATTTGCTTAGGCAGAGCACAGGCACGGTTACATAAATATTTATGTTTTATTAACCTAACGTGGGTCAAAACGGTCCAAAATGCCAAAGGTTCTGCTCTCGAGGGCCAAGGTTTAATCGAGTCCATCGGGGGTTCTGAAGACCCAACCTTCGTGGAAGGTTCATTTAAGCTGACTCCTGTATATACAGAATAAACATCACAAAATCCTCGATGTTTGCGAACAGGGCCAGCGAGCCTTGCATGTCTCCTGGCGGATCAGGGAGTATAAACAGTACGAGGGAGGACTTTGTTGCAGTTGCGTTCACTAAAGGGGCACTGTCACGCACAAGCTGCCAGACGTGGCCGTGTCCCGCCGGATCCCATTCGGACGGGGTGAGTGACGCCCGGGAACTATTATGACAAGGTAATGATTTTCTTTTGGTTTAAATGAAAGCCGACGCTGGCCAAACATGAGCCATTTAAACAGGAAATACATTGATAAGATCCTGCCCAGTTGCCACAATTTCCGCAAGTTCACCGTAAACTGGAAAGAGAGGTCCCTTGTCGTCTAATGAGATCCAAGCTCAATGGTTTCCGTCCTTACTCTCCCCCTGCGTTATTTACTCACATTGACCACACAAAGCTACGTTCCCATGGTTCCATTTCAATGGCTTGGCAGATGAGAGCAAAGTTGTGTTTTATGTATTTAAGCATCTTAGCTTGGCTCTTGATCTGGCGGATGCCACAAGCCAACGAAAAGTCGAAGGTCACCACTGTTTATGCAAAAGCTTTTCTCGTAAATTAAATTTAAAACGATAATGCGATTCAAGGTACATGTTTTGGATCACAGTTCTTGAAGGCCATTATAAAGACTCACTGCCATGAGACTTAAAAATAGTCTGGTTAAATGTTTAAAAAAAAGAAAAACCCAACCCTAACCTTCAAAGCCTTGCAGAGATGCTTGTGGGTTACATATTTCTAATGTCATGCTTGACTGAGAGGGACCAACAAGCATCCAGTTCAGTCTAGGGCACACTCGACTCCACCTGACCGGGGCCAGGTTCACCCTGTCTGGGCAACAACAAGGAAACAACCAAGCCGGAGATGTGGAGGTTTTTAGTTGGACCCTAGCCTCATGGTTCCTATCAATAGCAGCCTCATGCAGAGACAGGACAGCACTCAAGAAAAAACCAGACCCCGATTCCAGATGCCTGCACATCTGGGGCCACAACATGTGATCCATAGTGTGTGCGTCTGTGTGAGCGTGTGGTTAGGTGGCATTAGGGCAGAGTCTATTAATGTGCAGGAAAAGAGGGGGCCGAGATGAGATTGTGTGTATGTGTGTGTGTGTGTGTGTGTGTCTGTGTGTGTGTGTGTGTGTGTGTGTGTGTGTGTGTGCGTGCGTCTGTGCGTGTGTGCGTGTGTGTGTGTGTGGGCGTGTGGGTATGATGTTGGGGTACAAAGTAAGGTGAGGATCGTCCATGACCCTGGTCATCCGGTCCGCCAGCCAATAGGACGTGAGTATATAGTTATCCCAGGGACTGGTTTTATGGTGCACATCAACCCGGGAGATGAATCTGCAGACCGTATTTAACGTTATTTATAGGTTCCTTGTGTTACACGTCTCCCGCTCACTTGGTGCTCAGGTGCAGATATAAATCATATCTTCTTTTCCTTTGTCTCCCCCTCACTAACACGTTTCTCTATTAAGCCCTGACCTTACCCTAACCATAAAGTCCAAGCCGTACAAGATGGGAACTGATCAAGACACAAATACAAGATGTTTCCCAGCATAGTCATTCCTTCCAAAACCATATTTTACATAAGTCTATAGGAAACGGAGCAATGAGCAGAGCTGAGATGGCCTGTCGAGTTACAACTTCATTTCCAGAATTTGCATTCCCTGTTATCTGGCAAATGGAGAACACATATTGGCATGAGGTTCAGATGAGGATCAATGTGAATCTTGGCCCGCTGGCACACACAGACTTCCTGTCTGCATGCATCACAGCAATCCACTCTCAATCTGCACTACGTATAAAATGATATTTTGAATTGATCAGTGCTTCTTAAAGGCGCTGTGGACACACACTGGTGACACGCTGCAGTGGGGGCACGAGACACCGCGTCTGGCTTCAGTTACTGGGCTCCTGAACGCTGTAATGGGCAAACCGCACTTAGGCCGCTTCCTGGGTGGCAGCATCACTTCCTGCCAACTCACCACCCAGTTTGTTTGAATTGGTCATGATTTAGAATAGAATAACTCATGACGCCTCAATACAAACGTTTGATTTTTTTATTGTCACTGTAAACAATTATTTGACATTACAAAATTGTATCATATAGGATCAAACTTTCCACAATAAAAAATCATGTTCTTGGGAGAAAAAAACAACTCTAGCTCGACACATTCGTAGGAAAAATAGTGGTAATATTTAACACATTCAAGCTGTATGTGCTGTATGTATGAATTATTAACCTCCATTTCTGCTTTTTCATCTTATGTATGACAAGCATGGCAATGGAGTCTTCATGTTCTTAACCACTTGAAGTACAGACCCCTATACTCACTTCCTCCCGCACTCAAAAATAAGGGCAATCAGGTTAAAAAGTAAAGTAACTACAGCTGTCAGACTGCGTTTCTCCTTGGCACAGCGAAAGCTCCCGTGTCTGTTACCCCTCCATCTTAACACAAACTGTCACACCAATGGAGAACTAAATCAGATCAAATGTAACGTGCCTTTTAGACTTCAGGCTTGGAGGATCCGAGACTGATGCCGCCAAAAGCCCACGATTAAGTTCTTTGAGTCTTCTACTGAAAGAGGCGTTTAACCGACCGTAAAACAAGTATTCATATAAGTTAGGTAGATATTGGTAAATAAGACATATCAGACACACGCATCTTTAATCTGTTTTTTTATGTACATTATTTTATGTAATAAAAAGATATCATGGCTAAACGACAATCTGTACAAAACAATAAGTCAAATATAACAACGAGTATGTTCTTGGAAAAAAAAATACAATAGAAAGCTAGCAGCATAAGAATACCATTAGATATGAAATGTCACTGAGAGGTTTAGGGGGATATGTTATGAAAGTACCTGACATACTGGGGTACCTGTGCCCCACAGAGACAACCTCTCCTCCTCAACCCAGGGTCACCTCAAACCAGCCTCAGCAGTTGGTAAGTTGATCCACGGGTATGCGTTGTCACCCCTTGGCTTTGCGTCACTGTGACCGAGAGTGACGCACACCTCGACACCTGCCTTCGACTTGGCACTTTAAATAACATTAAAGGAAGGCGATATTTACAACCAGGTCATGTACAAGAAAACCCCTTAAGGTCCTTAAGGGGTGAGAGCTGTCTCAAGGAGAAGTTTAAAACATGTATTACATGCCACGCAAGGACAACCATCAGTAGCGCTATGCTTATACCCCCCCTCCACACACACACACACACACACATACACACGCACACAGAGTCCAAGGTTTACCCCCCCTCCCCACACACACACACACATACACACGCACACAGAGTCCAAGGTTTACCCCCCCTCCCCACACACACACACACACACACACGCACACAGACAGTCCAAGGTTTACCCCCCCTCCCCACACACACACACACATACACACGCACACAGAGTCCAAGGTTTACCCCCCCTCCCCACACACACACATACACACACACGCACACAGAGTCCAAGGTTTACACCCCCTCCCCAACAAACACACACAGACACACACAGTCCATGGATTACCCCCCCCCCCCAAGAACATGCACACAAACATGTTTTTGTATTGAAAACAATTATATGAAAAAATATTCTGATGACATTTGCAGAAATATATCTCATATTTGTTTTAGAATCGAATATGTAGCTTCCTTAGCTAAACTCATAATAATATAACTATGTGGTTTGCTTTGACACTGACTTAAGAACGAGACACCAAACAACAGAAAAAACAAGTCTTGCATAGAAGGTAATGCTAGGGAAAGCAATTTAAACAGTTCAGTGCAACCCTTATTCTGCGTGAAGGGCGAGTGTTTCATTAAACATCATACATAGACGGGTCATTTCTACTTAGTAAAAAACAATGTGTAGACAGAGAGAGAATACAGAGATGTACATGTGTTATATTAGGAGTGCTTTTTGGTTCAAATATAATAAATATGTAGCTAACACCATTGAACTGGGTGATTTCCCACGTGTTCAGTGGTAGTATTATGGGATAGGGCCACCTAGTGGGAATGTATAGAAGGGATTAGGGTGGATGAATGTATGTTGGACCGGCTCATATTGAAAATGAAGGGACGGCTGAACACTATCTCCGGCAGGCGTAGGCGTTGATGTTCTTGATGACGTAGAAGCCTATGGACATGGGGGGCATGACCACCGTCCTGCCGGCCCGAAGAGCCACCGGAGACAGCTCCGGAAACGCCCCG
Source organism: Gadus morhua (assembly GCF_902167405.1). Classification (NCBI taxonomy): domain Eukaryota; kingdom Metazoa; phylum Chordata; class Actinopteri; order Gadiformes; family Gadidae; genus Gadus; species Gadus morhua. The sequence continues at coordinate 557,812 of NC_044062.1, read as the reverse complement.
TCGTCCAACATGACCAGCTTCTGCCCGTTCAGCTGGATGTACCTGCAAGAAAGGAAGTCCCAAGTACTATTGTCAACAGCAGCTGTGAATTGATTGCAATTTGATTTAATATGAATATCATTTATATATATATTTAAAATTCAAATAAATTATATAAAAATATAACTAATTTGACAATTGTATAACATAGGCACAGCCCTTACAGTTCAGATAAAAAAATGAATATCTCTTAATTATTACATTCGTGGTTGTTGTTGCTGGGAAAGGTGGGAAATAACTAATTTATGCAGTTATGGTATAATTCATCATGAAAGTTGGCAAGGATTGAACACTTGGGGGCGCTACAGTTGCAACAATTAAAATTCCGCTGCTGTGGACTATTTTATCAAGCCGTCAAAAAGAAAAGGGAAAAGAGAGGGAGGTTCAGTTTAAACAACATAATTAATTTAACTCATTTTTGACAAGAAAAAAACATTTTCAGCTGTAGTATATTTTACACTAGAAACGTGTGCTTACATTTTTCCAGTACTCATTAGGGTAATGCATTTGCAATTTAAAAATAAATGTGCTTAAAATAATTTATTGACATTTCAATTAATTTAGCCGAATGGTTATTAATTTAATTAATGAAAATTCTGCCCTAGGTTTGTTTTCTGTTTACCTGCATTCCCAATCCACAAATGTCTTCAGAGAGAAGCGATATGATCTAAACGTAGGCTATTCTGTTGCTCTGTGATATAGGCACCAAATATCTTGACATCTAATAACAACTCTGGAATTTACAATATTGTCAGCTACAATATTATCAAAATATTGCTAACAATGTGAATAAAAAAAATCCCAAAACTGTTAACAATCATCAATAAGTATAGGCTATATAAGAACCAGTCCTTTGTCTATATAGTTAATGCATGTTAGCCTATAACAGTAGCCTATAATTTAAGAATATGAACACAGCAATTCAGCAATCTATCTTTTATGTATAACTCCTGAAAATCCTGAATCTGCCTCGCTTTCTGACCATTTAATAACATAAATGAACTGCATTCCTCTTGAGGAATTCATTACAGCAATTCAACTTTGAAACTAATAATGGTTATATGTTAGCATAATGTTACGGTTTTAAAAAAAGGTACATTATTTGTTGGGCTTACTGTAAATGTCTGTATCTAATGTCAAGCAGCAGCCATTATGATTATCAGATTTTTGTATTTGAAAACTTTTGTTAGTTACTTTCAAGATGGAAATCGCCTTTTTATTTTTATAGATGTTATATTTGTTTACAAAATAAAATACCACAGAACTCAAACTGAAATTACATTATTATTAAATCGAAACTTAAAAAACGCATTTAAGTCTGTCAACGTCGAGGCAGCACCGCAAATATAGGGCCACAGCCTGGTTCACACACACTCAGACATCTGGTGCTGCTAAAATCTTCATTGCCGTCTCCCTGGCTCGCCTGTGGTAACACACTTAAGCCCTGATCCGTTCCTTGGCCCTCTTATTAATTACCACACATTGGTGTTCTGACACCTCAAGCATTCTGCAGCAGCATGCCCTGAATGAAACATCAGTCAGCCGCTGCTGACGCTAAAGGTGGGCACGAAAAGAAAACACCCATACCAACATGCACCCACACACACGCACGCACGCATGCACCCACATACCCCCCCCCCCCACACACACACACACACACACACACACACACACACACACACACACACACACACAAACACACAGATATACACTCATGCACGCTCACCTAGTGGGTGGGAGGGTCCTAATAAAAAAAACACATGCAACCACACACACGCACGCATGCACCCACATACCCACACACACACGCACACACACACACACACACACACACACACACACACACACACACACACACACACACACACACACACACATACACACAGATATACACTCATACACGCTCACCTAGTGGGTGGGAGGGTCCTAAAAAAAACAACACACACACACACACACACACACACACACACACACACACACACACACACACACACACACACACACACACACACACACACACACACACACACACACACACACACACCCCAGCCCCCTCACTCACACGCAGTCAGTAATGTATTATTCCAGGATTCTGAAGCTTTAAAGTGAGCCAGAACAACAGAGGGGGTCAGGAGAAACAGATAATGGCTATTAATTATATGAACACCAGACGGCCAAAGGGATTCTATTACAGCCTTGCATAAGGTTTTTGAATGCCTAAATAGGAAGGGCAGGACGGGGTTGAAATGGCATGAGTGTAAAGGGTAGTGAGGCCAAGTGATAAACCACGGAGTGAAGCTATGAAAACAGATCCTTACTGGGGGGTCCCGAGGCGCTGGGCCTCGCTGGATGTTTTCTATCACAACCAAGTTAGTCCTCCATCTTAATAAACAAGGACTAAGCAGCATAATATCATAAATCACCAGTCCTGAGCAGGGAGGTCAGAGGGACTGGTTCAAAAATAAAAAATAAAATTTGCAGACAAGGATGATTGATATCAGACAAGGAAAACAAAGGTTTGTGTCCGTCTGAACTTTCAGAATGAAACATTGTGTATGTAATCTTTGTGCTTGCAGCCTAGCAGAGAGTCTGAAACCAAAGCTACATTATTGAAATGTAAAGAGCCAATGTAGAAAAACAATCATAATATGGTTCTCAAACAGGCACAGCCGAAATCGTATCAGAAAGGTTTGAGTCAGTGTAACAGCCAGTACAGCAGGTATGCATCTTTACTCGGTACGGAAAACCACAAGAATCACACACACACACACACACACACACACACACACACACACACACACACACACACACACACACACACACACACACACACACACACACACACACACACACACACACACACACACATTGTATGATTCTGTGTGCACGTGTGTACGAAATTTAGTGGAGAAGCCACCGGATAAATGTAAAATAAGGAAAACGAGGGAAAAGAAAGCAAAAGAAAAGGAAATAATACAATATATAACAAAATAAATATAAATTAAGAGAAACACATAGAATGGACAGAACGAAACAAATAAAGAATTAAAGAGAAAAAGAAAAGCGGCCGATAGAAGGAAGGCCCTCACTTGGCGTGTAGTCCGTCGGCCCCGTAGGGCTGGAACAGATACTGATGCACCGTCTTGTTCCGTAAGGTGCCGGCCAGCTTGATTTTCTTTCGCGACCGATGCAGGTTGATGATGTAGATCGTAATGGACCCTTTCACATAATTATGGCTGGTGCACGAAGAAGACAAAATAAAAGAAAACACAATCAAGACATGTTCAAAATCGACACGAGCAGACATATCTCAAAAAACTACTTTATTTCCTTTGTGCTTTATGGTGAGCCGACATTTTCTCTCTTTCTCTTCATCCTCCTCTGCATCTGTTTATGGGATTCCATTATAGATGAGATTGTCATACGTAATAAAAGTCGCTATAATTAAAGATGACTACAAAGGGAGATGTTCCTTTGATATCGTTATCGCAGAGCAGTTTGCCTGAATCAGACCGACTCCTTGATCTAATCGCCATCCAAAACATCACGGGGAACAAATATATTGCGATTCAGCGTTCGCAATATGTGCAGCGGAATTCCACTGTGCAGCGAGTTGCAGTGTTTCATCAGCTTATCTATATCTACTGTAGTGTGGACTATATTAAACCACAACTCCCCCCAGGGCCAGTGTATCATCAGCTTATCTATATCTACTGTAAACTGTATTAAACCACAACTCGCCCCCCCAAAGCCCTTCTATGTTTTTTACAGTAAGGAACACAAAGACTAGTCATTGTGGGTGTAGGGGTCAGGGGTTAAAGGTCAGGCCCAGTCTGTGAAGGAGGCGGGCTCCGTGTCGGGAGTTACACCATCAACACTTTTTGAGTCGCAACAAAACAAAAAAAATTAAATGCTGCTGGGACACAATTTGATCGGGCGATATTTGCCGAAGGTAAATAACTAAGCAGGACAGAAAGGGAACACATGATCAAATCGAATAAAAGCGAGCATATGAAGACAGAGACAACACAGCTGTAGTGAATACCACATGTACCCCCCCCCCTATCCGTGAGCTAAATGGTCTGCGAGACATCTTTCTCTGTTCCCACTGTTACCACCTCCACAACCTCATCACTTCTAACAGTCTCGGTTTGGCAAACCAAGGGACCGCCATGTATTTGATTAAACCTGCCCGAGACTTTTTCAACATTGTTAGCGTGAGAGATACACCAAAGCATTGTTGGGCCGAGCAGGGCTTGAGTCTGGCACTGCCTTCAACCCCTGGATCCTCCGCTCTGAGATTCATGGACGCGTGTCTCGGGATTACAGATCAGATGGTCAGATGGGAGCTCAGATAATGGCCTCTCGAGCCGTTCCAAAGATGAGGTTCTGAGGCTTTCAAACCAGAAACATAAACATGTCTTTGGTGCTCTTTTAAGTTGGAACATTGGTGCATTCTGAACCAAAACATACCAGTTAAACCACCGCACTGGGAAAGGGGCCAGTCCAACACACAAACCTCTTAATGATACCTCTTAACAGCCAACGAGAGGGACACCACCACGCTTAATGTCACGTAATCCACCCAGATTATAACTGGACACTGTAAACGGCAGGGAGTCGGGGACGGATAAGGTTAACCAAGCATCTGTGGACACACCCTCTGAAAACTAGTTCAAATACCTGGATGTGTGTCAACAAACCCTGCTGTGGGGCGGTCATGTGTGGCGCACCTCTCCTCTCATTGGTTACCAAGCGGCCCGTCTGTCTGAGCAGCGTGGCATCGTCTCTCAGGGTCGGGGCGGGGTCTCAGACCGCTCACCTGTAACCCGGTCTGGAGCATGGCCGAAAGGCTAGCCAGGCGCTGACAGCTGCAGGCCATGGGCCGGGGTTAATGGATAACCTTGAACAGGCTCCACCGTGGGCCACTCTTTATGTGCCTGCAGCACAGACCGCCTTATTGTCCCCCCGCCCCCCCCGCCCCCCCCCCCCCCTACCCGCCTCACCGGCCAACACGAGATGGGATGAAGGACCCACGCACCTTTCAGCGTCTCTTTGACAGTGGGAAGATGGCCCCCACACACCTGATAAGTGATACCTGTTAACTTTTATAGGCTATAGGCTGTGAACCAGAGGGTGTCTGCTGGGGTTATTTATGGGAGGCCAGCAGACGTGACACTGAGCCCCGGGTGGAGCTTCCAGAGGAGTGCATGGGAACAGAACTGAGACGGCCACCGCAGTCTGAGGCCTGCCGTCAAACCCTCCCCCGCCCCCCATAACCATAAAACCCTAATGGCCTGATAGCGTGTGAGAGCTGCCAGTTGCCCCCTGGTAATGACATGAGCCAAGTGGATCATCTCCTTATACACGTATTTTTCGTCACAAGGTGACTAATACACAGGACTGAACCAGGCATTCAGCCGTATCGTGTGTCCAGCCGGGTTCAGGTGGACCGTGGAACCGTGTCATTTGAGCTTCATGAGGGAGTTCTTACTTGGATGAGCTGGTGCAGTGAGCGTAGATGCGCAGCTTGTCTCGGATCACCCTCCCCGGCCGCGGCTTCCTCTGCAGTCCGGCCACGCGTACCGCCAGCACCCTGGGGCCCACCAGACGCTTGAAGACCAGCGACAGCCAGTAGTCCTGAACAGCAACACACAGACATGTAGAGCACACGTACACACACGGCCACAACACAGAAACGCTCAATGATTTAATGCAAAGAAATTGGTACAGGCCCCAAAAGTGGAGAGCCCCATCCGAAGCAAGAGGGCCCCACGACCACTCCGAAGCATGTTCTTGATGAGGAGAACATTGCAATGGATCGCTTTGTGTTTATTTGGACACAGCATGGGCTCAGAATTTAAGAACCACAAGCTATTCTAGAACTATGTCAACAAATCAATCAAGTCGAGGGAAGGATTACGACATTGGATTTAAACTCAACATTTAATTTAAGTCAACATATTCGATATCTCCCACCCCATGGATCTATTGCACATCTGTACGTTCCGGTCCCTCATAAACCGTTTGCTGATGAGAGCTGACAAGCCTCGAACATGGATTTTACTAAATATTACCAACTACTTTGCTCTAGGTTATCATCAATATGTGTCTCTCTTCAGACTGCACGGGCTCAACACCTCTCTGAAGAGCTCAGAACAACATGTGGTCTTCAGGAAGTTCCCATGCAATCCTGCATATGGCAACATTTAAGAGCTTCTTTTTTCCATGCAGGCTTTAACTTAATTTGCTGCCCAGGCATCGGGGAGCAGAACACAGTATAGGACTATACTGTGAAGGCCACCGGCTGAGGGATGCATGTATACATGTATGGCCAGATCTGTGATCTATGATTATTACACACTGAGGGAAACAAAGCAGCTCTGGGACTGGGCAAGCAGGCTTTTGATTCATACAAGATGGACTGTGTCATGATTTTCTTCCCTCAACGAGACCCCTTCACTCTGAATGTGATTTCATATTTCAAGAATCAAGGTTAGCATCAACGGCGGCTTAAAGCGTTCAAAATCGAATTACAGTCAAAGATGCCAACCAATAGCCACAACTCTAATGGTAGTCTTTGTGGCGCACACAGTGCTGTTTTTTATTAATGGAATTGTAAAATATCGGCTGAGGTTACAATACTTTGTTGGTCTTCCTTCTATAAATGTCTGACAGACAGACAGACAGACAGAGGGGCATTGAGGCAGACAGAGATGGGATTGATAGCCAAGTATTTTTGAACAAGGACTCAGGGCCAGGGTGGCTACATCAAAGAAAAGGTAGACACCAAATTAAATTGAGCCTGAGCTGCCCCACTTGCGAAGGAGCGTCAGAATTCACCTTTAGCATGGTTATAATGGGAGGCAGTATCCCTGGCTGCGACCTTGTTAATTCCTTTAGTATTCAAGATCAAAGTGTGAGGCTAGGTCATTAGACTGCATCCAGACGAAGGTAATCAATTAGTATTTTGACTCTCCATGTTTCCAATTTGTGTTTTGGGGAAGAGTCTTACACGGTGCAGTTTGTTTCAATAAGGCTTCGATGAGGAGGAGAACAGGCGTTGTCACAATAGGCAACGTTTAGTAGGTAGCGGCTGAAAGAGATGTTCAAACCAAACCACCACCGTTTCCAACTCGCACAACTCAACACAACTCACACAACCTAAAAAATGGTTACATTTTGGATGTATGAACACATGTCGGGGAAAAAAGTTAGAGCGCACGTTTGAAGACTTCATCTCCTTATTTTGTGTCAGGAGAATAAATAATGGGCAGAGAAGAGTTGGAGAAAGTCATTATTCATGTTCCCCTTCTCCAGGGGGAAAGGCATTATTCTTTCTCCTTCAAGCATCACTGGCCTTCAAGGACGTGCACATCCAGCCTTATAGACACATCCAGCCTTATAGACACATCCAGCCTTATAGACACACCCTTATAGACACATCCATCCTTATAGACACATCCAGCCTTATAGACACATCCAGCCTTATAGACACATCCAGCCTAATGCACACATCCAGCCTTATAGACACGTCCAGCCTTATAGACACATCCAGACACATCCAGCCTTATAGACACATCCAGCCTTATAGACACATCCAGACACATCTTGCCTTATAGACACATCCAGCCTTATACACACATCCAGCCTCATAAACACATCCAGCCTTATAGACACATACAGACAAATCCAGCCTTATAGACACATCCAGCCTTATAGACACATCCAGCCTAATGCACACACCCAGCCTTATAGACATGTCCAGCCTTATAGACACATCCAGCCTTATAGACACATCCAGCCTTATAGACACATCCAGCCTAATGCACACACCCAGCCTTATAGACACGTCCAGCCTTATAGACACATCCTTATAGACACGTCCAGCCTTATAGACACATCCAGCCTTATAGACACATCCAGCCTAATGCACACATCCAGCCTTATAGACACGTCCAGCCTTATAGACACATCCTTATAGACACGTCCAGCCTTATAGACACATCCAGCCTTATAGACACATCCAGCCTAATGCACACACCCAGCCTTATAGACACGTCCAGCCTTATAGACACATCCTTATAGACACGTCCAGCCTTATAGACACATCCAGCCTTATAGACACATCCAGCCTAATGCACACACCCAGCCTTATAGACACGTCCAGCCTTATAGACACATCCTTATAGACACGTCCAGCCTTATAGACACATCCAGCCTTATAGACACATCCAGCCTAATGCACACACCCAGCCTTATAGACACGTCCAGCCTTATAGACACATCCAGCCTTATAGACACATCCAGCCTAATGCACACACCCAGCCTTATAGACACGTCCAGCCTTATAGACACATCCTTATAGACACGTCCAGCCTTATAGACACATCCAGCCTTATAGACAGGACCCGTGAGCCCTCTCTGTCATTGGACAGAACACTGGCAGCACCATCCCTCAGACGTTTAAGACAGACGGACATCCTCACAGAGGACAGTCAGCGCTTTACAACCCACCCTGTGGGGAGCCAGCAGGAGAGGAGCAGAGTCAACACGAGGACACTCTGGAGGGAGCGGGTGAACGGGCGAGTGGAGAGGGCGGAGAAGAGAGGTTAAAAGAGGCAACCAGATGAAAGGCGGAGAATGGAAAGAGGTTCACTGTGGAGTCCATGCCTGGGTCAGGGACCTGACTGCGTTCCGAATCGACCAATTGGGAGCGATCTGAAGCAAGGGGCCAGACCATAAATTTGCCAAGACGCGGACAGGTTGGCTCGTAGCACACGCTCTCAGCGGGTCGGCTGGTGCCGGCCCCAGACTTCCAGCCATGTTAAAAGCATTGTGATCCTAGCAGGAGGCCATCTTTCCCAGAAAAATAATGGAGAGAGGCCGTAGGAAAATGAAGGCATCGGATAGCTTTATGGTCTGGAAGCCTAACACAGCCCACAGGAAAGCACATACACTGTGGATTGACAGGGACGAATGTGGAAAACCATTTCAAAAAGGTTCAGTGTTGAAAAAGACAATGATTAACAAGATCTTTAGAAGTTTTGGGTGTTGGTTGGCGATAATCTCAATAAAAAAACAAACGGTATGTTATCATTCCATTATCCTGCACTGAATCCTGTCTTAGGAGACCAGTTCTGCTTACATATTCTTGATTTTACTGCACAGTTAACCCAACTTATAACCAAATACTTGATTTAAACAGTAGGCCTACTAACTTACCCAACAGAACCACAGCCCCAGCCCACAGTGTAAGCCAGTAGCGGCAGTAGCAGTCCCATTCATCACCATGATGCAGGGAATGCTGCTAGCATGGCTGCGTATGCAGGCGCTCAGGTTACACGTCTCTCAGCCGCCACAGAGACAGGGACACAGTTGCGATGGGGTGGAGTGATATTGTCCCTGGCTTCTGACAGAGGGCTAAGGTTACATGATATTTCGTCCCTGCGTCCAGCCACTCAACACCACTAAACACCTTTCATCTCAACTAATAGCTCCCACGGGAAAAGAGCAATAGGTGCCTGAGATGTATACTCGCATAGGCCAGGCGTAGACTAGTTCCTGGTGATATGCTAGCAGAGGCCAGGTGTAGACTAGTTCCTGGTGATATGCTAGCAGAGGCCAGGCGTAGACTAGTTCATGGGGGAGAAGAGGTCAGGTAGAGACTAGTTCCTGGTGATATGCTAGCAGAGGCCAGGCGTAGACTAGTTCATGGGGGAGAAGAGGCTAGGCATAGACTAGTTCCCGTGAGCGAAAAGAAACAGGCATAGACTATTTCCTGGAGGTATGCGACAAGAGGCCTCAGGCCGGGTATATAAACTAGCAAAGTAGGTTTTAGGAAACCAAAGCACTAGCTTAACGAGGTAGTGCAAAGCGCAACCGTAAACAGGTAATTAGCTAACTTTGTCTCTGAAGGTCAACCCCTGAATTCCAGGAGCGAGACTCACGGGCAGAGGGTTGAAGTGCTGGTCCACCAGATGCGTGTAGCCGTAGTCGAAGAGCGAGTGGCGCAGGACGACGTCGACCCCCTGCGCCGCCGCCATGCCGAGCGTGTTCAGCCATCTGCCCCCAAGAAGAAACACAAGGAGGCCTTGAAGGAGACGATGCACCGGTGGCTGGAGACAGTAGACACCCTGATACCTTGATGTTTCACATCAGATCAAATGTAATATCCTAATCCCAGACAGGTAATGTGTGGTCACAGGAGAAGTACAGCACAGTAATAAGAATGCAAAAAATACCCACAAAAATATGACAGAATATATGACCTGATAGTATATAAGACAGAGCTAATGCAGAATGTAACTGTTAGCACTATTGATCCGAGGTCGTTCCTCTGCAGGACTCACAGGAAGCCCGCGGCGTACGTGTCCGATAGGTTGTTGGTGCCCGCTGCCCAGGCCGGCCCCACGCCGCCTAGCCACACCTTCTTCCCGGGCGCGTGGGAGTGGACCACCTGGAGAGAGAGACCAACACCGACATCAGGGAGACTACTCTAGTGTCCCCTGGAGAGAGAGACCAACACCGACCTCAGGGAGACTACTCTAGTGTCCCCTGGAAAGAGAGACCAACACCGACATCAGGGAGACTACTCTAGTGTCCCCAGGAGAGAGAGACCAACACCGACATCAGGGAGACTACTCTAGTGTCCCCAGGAGAGAGAGACCAACACCCACATCAGGGAGACTACTCTAGTGTCCCCTGGAGAGAGAGACCAACACCGACATCAGGGAGACTACTCTAGTGTCCCCTGGAGAGAGAGACCAACACCGACATCAGGGAGACTACTCTAGTGTCCCCTGGAGAGAGAGACCAACACCGACATCAGGGAGACTACTCTAGTGTCCCCTGGAAAGAGAGACCAACACCGACATCAGGGAGACTACTCTAGTGTCCCCTGGAAAGAGAGACCAACACCGACATCAGGGAGACTACTCTAGTGTCCCCTGGAAAGAGAGACCAACACCGACATCAGGGAGACTACTCTAGTGTCCCCTGGAAAGAGAGACCAACACCGACATCAGGGAGACTACTCTAGTGGCCCCTGGAGAGAGAGACCAACACCGACCTCAGGGAGACTACTCTAGTGTCCCCTGGAAAGAGAGACCAACACCGACATCAGGGAGACTACTCTAGTGTCCCCAGACGGGAAGGAAGTGTGTCACAGCTAAACACAAGACCGTAATCAGAACAAAAAGATGCATACTAAAGAAGAAAAACGACAAAGATATACACTGAAAATCTGTCTATACATACACACACGTTAAGAGGAAATAAATGTAAATGGCCCAAACATTATTATAATTGAGAGGTAAATGATGAGCTATGATTGAGTGTTATTGACGGTCGTGTCTCAGTGCCGATAGTGTAAAAGGTATGCAGACTTTATGCTGCTGTCCTGTGTCTCTGAGTGAACCCATTAAATGCAGCCAGCCTCACAGATCCAATGCTGGCGCTAGCAGCCAAACCAGTAGGACATCAGTTCAACTTTGAGAGTCATTAGCATCATTCATTATCAAGGGATGCTTGCAGAAGTTCCCCTTGTTTGCTCTTGAACTCAAACACTGGCTGACACTGACCCAATCTCAATGACTATGGTAGCAATGGCTGTAAGCAATTTGAGTTGGCAGGAACACAATTCCACACGCGCACACACACACACACACACACACACACACACACACACACACACACACACACACACACACACACACACACACACACACACACACAGACAGACAGAGATAGAGAGAAAAAGAGAGAGAGAGAGACAGAAAGAGAGAGAGAGAGAGAGAGAGAGAGAGAGAGAGAGAGAGAGAGAGAGAGAGAGAGAGAGAGAGAGAGAGAGAGAGAGAGAGAGAGAGAGAGACAGAGAGAGAGAGAGACAGAAAGCGAGAGAGAGAGAGAGAGAGAGAGAGAGAGAGAGAGAGAGAGAGAGAGAGAGAGAGAGAGAGAGGGAAAGAGACAGAGACAGAGAGAGAGAGCACATAAACACACATATGTACACACAGATATGTAAACACACACAGACACAGTTTGGGTTATAAATGTAATTGAAAAAGATCACTCTCTCTTCTGTGAGCCAAACAAGCACTTTGGCATCCCAACCTTCAACCTAACATTTCCTCTGCTGCAGCCTGTCTTGATAATGTTACCTAACTGATCGTAACATATCTACCCTGGGGGCCGGGCGCATCTGAGTTTGGGATTTGCGTACGTATGCTCACAAACATTTAAAGAGATGAGCAAATACACTTGGGGAATAATATACAAAAGAAACCCAATTCTGCCTTACAAGAAAGAAAGTATGTAAAGAAGAAATGTGTATGTGTTAGCTTTGTGTGTGTGTGTGTGTATACACGTGTGTGCATCTGTTATTATGTTTGTGTGTGTGTGTGTGTGTGTGTGTGTGTGTGTGTGTGTGTGTGTGTGTGTGTGTGTATGTGTGTGTGTGTGTGTGCATATGTGTGTGTAAGTGTGTGTGTGTGGGTGTGTGTGTGTGTGTGTGTGTGTGTGTGTGTGTGTGTGTGTGTGTGTGTGTGTGTGTGTGTGTGTGTGTGTGTGTGTGTGTGTGTGTGTGTGTGTGTGTACAATCACCCTCAAGGCTGACTTAAAAGGCATTCTAATCTGAAGAGGCCCTTCAGAGAAACCCCAGCATGATCTTTGGATTTGGGGCCATTCTATTCAATAACAGTAATGTGTTTAAGAAGTTGGCTCTCACCTTGAAGACTTTGTTGATCTGCTCGCTGAGCGTGTCCAGCAAGCGGGTCTTCAGAAAGTCCTCCACTTTCCTGACTCTTCCATCCATGTAATAACTGCAAGGGAAAACGCAGTTAGCACGCTGTGCCTGGTGTAAAATGTAGTAATGAGCAAACCCTTTCCCCCAAAATGATCCATTGAAAACAGACTCAGGTCATGAAGAAGAAGCACATAGCTTTCCTTTGACGTGGTCGATCAGAGTCGAACCCCTTTGCCCTGCCCCTAAATAAAACCCTAAATTAAATCCTTTTGTATACGGTCATTCATACTCGAGGCGCTACAGTGCTGCGATGGATGAGCCCGGTATGAGGGTTGAGGGTACCATGTGGGGGCACTGTGGCACGAGACGGTCTGTGTACTGAAGTGTGCAGAAGCACCAGAGTGGGATGAGACCGAACCAAAGAGATGAGACTTCAGCACCTTCAGAGGCGTTATAATAGAAAACCCGAGCAACACCGAGGGCCCATCACCAGCCTGTCCCACACACACTTCAAGAGACCGCGAGAACAGAGACCAGAGCGGGCCATGTCTGATAAACACGCCCGCACCGACACAGCTGGATACCTGGCTCCTAGCCAGAGGTCACGGCACCACTGGAGCCCCTCAACCTGGCCGTAACGCAGCGGCCGCTCTGCATTAGGCCAACTGGAGCCCCTCAACCTGGCCGTGACGCAGCGGCCGCTCTGCATTAGGCCAACTGGAGCCCCTCAACCTGGCCGTAACGCAGCGGCCGCTCTGCATTAGGCCAACTGGAGCCCCTCAACCTGGCCGTAACGCAGCGGCCGCTCTGCATTAGGCCAACTGGAGCCCCTCAACCTGGCCGTAACGCAGCGGCCGCTCTGCATTAGGCCAACTGGAGCCCCTCAACCTGGCCGTAACGCAGCGGCCGCTCTGCATTAGGCCAACTGGAGCCCCTCAACCTGGCCGTGACGCAGCGGCCGCTCTGCATTAGGCCAACTGGAGCCCCTCAACCTGGCCGTAACGCAGCGGCCGCTCTGCATTAGGCCAACTGGAGCCCCTCAACCTGGCCGTAACGCAGCGGCCGCTCTGCATTAGGCCAACTGGAGCCCCTCAACCTGGCCGTAACGCAGCGGCCGCTCTGCATTAGGCCAACTGGAGCCCCTCAACCTGGCCGTAACGCAGCGGCCGCTCTGCATTAGGCCAACTGGAGCCCCTCAACCTGGCCGTGACGCAGCGGCCGCTCTGCATTAGGCCAACTGGAGCCCCTCAACCTGGCCGTGACGCAGCGGCCGCTCTGCATTAGGCCAACGCCAGCGGGTGGATGAGTGGGTGGATGTGTGTGAACGTATGTGAATGTAATGAATTAATGAATGGTAATGGTTTAACTCCTATGCCACACTAGTACACGTTTAAGAAGCCAAGACGAAAAAAGGTGAGGTTGAGGTTGCATTTCCAACATAGGGGGAACATAATGATCTTTATGTTGGAATAACTGGATTCTTTTGCTATTTTTACACATGTTAGGTTTTTTATAACGTATGAGCTGGAGGCCCCCAATATAAATCTTTAAACTGGGCAATGACAGTTAACGTGCAACAAAAACCTGGAGGAACAGAGAGAACCTCTCAGGAGGAACTCCGTTGTATTTTACACCGAGATAAAAGTCTGGAAAGAGAAACACTGCATATCTGTGAATTAACTCAAAGGTTTTGAAGAGGCTTTTCTAATGTGAAGCACAAAGAGATACCAAGACATTTTCTGTTTTAAGAATAAACAAGGTTGTTTATCAAAAACATATTTTTGAGACGTGATGGATCAAACCAGCCCCGAACAATTAAAAAATATCGCAGTTTCAAACACGTCATACCGAAACACATTTCTGTCTGCTTTTCTCTAAGCCACAATGTGGCTGAATTTAAATATTTCAGCCAAAAAGTGTGAGCTTAATTTTCTCAAAGTTTATAGAAAGGCTTCAGAACTAGAACAAAGGCTCCGCTGCCTTTGAGCTCATACGGGGGGAAAAAAAGAACATAAAATATGTCAGTTAAACTGACCAGAATTCTATCAAATAAAGTCATAAAAGTGATGTACGCCCGGGCCTGAGGCGATCATTCACTTGTTCTGTTTGCTTTATGCGGCCATTGCTGACCACCAATGCCACCACACCTAGGAAACATAAACTCTCACTTACTCATGAGAACATTTATTTATTTTAAATTGTTGAACGCCAATTATAAAATGTGTTTGGTTAACAGCTGAAATCCAATGGGGGCCGTTTCTATTATATGCTGAATGTTGACAGGATCTAAAAGTGTGGGATGGTTGGCTGGTAGGGATGGTTGAATCCCAGCAAAGATATTCTGGGTGTAAACCCTAATGTCTACCTGTGGGCATCCTTGAGCAAGAAGCCCTGAAAACTACCTGCTTTTTAATTACATGATCGAAACACATTCACTCAAAGTCTTGTTTTGGATAAGTACACTCAATTATTAAATAGGGATAGTTGTGCAAAAATAATGTGACCTGAAATAGTGTTTCTTTATGATGTGTCAAATTATACCATCAGGCAACAGTGAAGATAGTTGCCTGATAGTACAATACTCATTTTGGATTGAGATGTGACAGTCGGACAGGGTTTGAGAGAGAGAGAGAGAGAGAGAGAGAGAGACAGAGAGAGAGAGAGAGAGAGAGAGAGAGAGAGAGAGAGAGAGAGAGAGAGAGAGAGAGAGAGAGAGAGAGAGAGAGAGAGAAGGATATATATATAGAGAGAGAGAGAGAGAGAGAGAGAGAGAGAGAGAGAGAGAGAGAGAGAGAGAGAGAGAGAGAGAGAGAGAGAGAGAGAAGGAGCGAGAGAGAGAGAGAGAGGAGAGAGAGAGAGAGGAGAGAGAGAGAGAGAGAGAGAGAGAGAGAGAGAGAGAGAGAGAGAGAGAGAGAGAGAGAGAGAAGGAGAGAGAGAGAGAGAGAGAGAGAGAGAGAGAGAGAGAGAGAGAGAGAGAGAGAGAGAGAGAGAGAGAGAGAGAGAGAGAGAGAGAGAGAGAGAGAGAGATAGAGAGAGAGAGAGAGAGAGAGAGAGAGAGAGAGAGAAGGAGCGAGAGAGAGAGAGAGAGAGAGAGAAGGAGAGAGAGAGAGAGAGGGAGAGAGAGAGAGAACCATCTGGTGTGCATGGGCCAGCGAGATGGAGAGTGTAGCTTGCAAAGCGGGGGGAGGGTGGGTTTGAGAGAAAGAGAGGAGAGGGGGTGTGAGCAGGGGGTGTCTCTATTGACGTGGAGAGGGGCAGGGTATTATGAGACGGTCTAAATACTGAAGGGCTGCGTTTTGATATGTGGCTCCCCCGGGTAAAGCAATATCAGAATTCACCCCCCCCCCCCCACACACACATCACCACTCCATCAAGCCCAGCACCACGCTGTACATAACACAAATGCCACTGCTGGAAATCATAATAATTTAACAAGTCTAGCGGCAGATTGTATAAAAGCTTTGTCAGCTTGTAAAGATAGATACAGGGAGAGAAGAGTCAAATACGACGGGAGAACGAGAAAAAAGAGAAGAAAATAAAAAAATTGACAAAAATGTAAATCAAAGAAAAAAGAGAGGGATAAAAGATGGAGAACGCGACAAAGGAGGTATGGAAAACAGATGGAGCGAAAATTACAATTTAGAAGTGGTATTAATGATACTTATTTTCATTTTTTTCATATCACATCTCTATGGTTAGTTTTTTCCAAAAGATTTTTTTTCCTACCACTAAATCCATGCATATTAATGTGAACAGTTCCATATGGACTATCCGTTACATCTATTGGACATCCTATAAAACATCTACTGTTTTATAGGATTTTAGATAGTAAGAGGTTTGAAAGTTTTGCATAAATTAATATGGCACTGAACATTTGGTCACTAGCCTACAATTTTCCTTTATGTACATTTAATTAGCAATTGATGTAGTATTTTTGATTTAGCATCAAATGAACTACTTTTAGTAGTATATTTCTGCACCAAATATGAATAATAGAAAGTTACTCTCAGTGATACATACAAAATTTAGCATTAACTGTTTTCGTTTGGTCACTCAAAAAGAAATGTCTGACACAACCAACCCTTTCTTGAAGATGTGGAAGAACATCATATTTGATCACGGAAATTATGAACAATTATGTGAAAAAAATATAAATTACTGTTGCATATTACTTTACAAATACAACTTTTATGATTCAATAATTACAACTTCCAATAAATTGTTGTTTGTGTAATGGCAAACAATATATAGCAACATCATCCATTGTGTCTACAACCCAATAACTGACAATGGATTATGTATCCATTGATTACACATTTATATTGCCTTTAATTTTGTACATATAATAATTTAACTTGCCAAACCAAGAAATCTGTGAAACAATATCAGAGGAAGGGTGGCATTGCTAAGCGCTATTAACAACCCCCTCATAAACCACGGTCCACTGGGTAAAACAGGGCTGCTCCTGAACCGTCAACGCCGTAGCATGTACTACAAATACGGGACTTTAGCACAATGCTAATGAGTGAGTCGTACCTGCCCGCTCACTGCTATGGA
This sequence comes from Gadus morhua, assembly GCF_902167405.1. Classification (NCBI taxonomy): domain Eukaryota; kingdom Metazoa; phylum Chordata; class Actinopteri; order Gadiformes; family Gadidae; genus Gadus; species Gadus morhua. Next base: position 540,474 of record NC_044062.1, on the reverse strand, counting down.
AGCAACCGTAACCATCGCTAGTTCATTGAAACACAAGCAGCAGACGTGTTCATGAGTGTCCTTTGTCTTTATGACTGGGACCTTCGTTTGAAGAGGTCTACCTTTCAGTCCCACAGTCTGGTTGGGGGGGAATGTACTCCCTGAGTATAAAATGTGCTAATTGAAAGAGAGAAGGATCTAGGGCATGTGGTTTGACTTTAACCGTATGGGTGGTGGTGTGTTTTTCTTTCTTTTCGTACTGACAGCCCTTCCTCCTTCCGTTCCTCCTAATTAGAACTGACCTTTGCTTTAATGAGTTCTCACTTGCACACACTATGAG
>NC_044062.1:504250-530055 GCF_902167405.1 Gadus morhua | reverse complement strand
CACCCCCCCCCCCCCCCCTCCACCTCTCCTCACCCCCCCCCCCCCCTCCCCTCTCTCCTCCCCCCCCCCCCCCCCCCCCCCCCCCCCCCCCTCCACCTCTCCTCACCCCCCCCCCCCCCCTCCCAGCTCTCTCCTCACCCCCCCTCCACCTCTCCCTCACCCCTTCCCAGCTCTCCCCGTCCCCCGTCCCCCCTCCTGGCGGGAGCCTCAGCGCTGACCCGCTGAGGCAGCATGAAAAATTCAGCCCGACCTTTCCCTTCATCCCCCATCCTCCCTCCTCCCTCCTCCCTCCCTCCTTACCTTCTGCCTCCCTGCCTTCCCCCCCTCCCCTCTCCTCTCCCCTCCCCTCTCCTCTCCTACCCTCTTGTCTCCTCTCCTCTCTTCTTCCCTCTCCTTTCCACACCTCTCTTCTCTCTTATCTCTTCATATCTCTTCAACTCTCCTATCAACTCCTCTCCTCTCCATGCCTCTCATCCTCCCCTCCTCCTCTCATCCCCTCCCCTCTCCTCCTCTCCTCCCCATCCATCTACTTCTCTCCATCCTCTCCTCTCTCCTCCTCTCCTCCCACCCCTCCCCTCCCTACCCCTCTCCTCCCCTCCCCTCCCCTCATGCTCTCTCCTCCCCTCCTCCCCTCTCCCCTCTCCTCCCCTCCCCTCATCCTCTCTCCTCCCCTCCCCTCTCCTCTCCTCCCCTCTCCTCCCCTGTCCTCCCACCCCTCCCCTCCCCACCCCTCTCCTCTCCTCCCCATCCATCTACTTCTCTCCATCCTCTCCTCTCTCCTCCTCTCCTCCCACCCCTCCCCTCCCCACCCCTCTCCTCCCCTCCCCTCCCCTCATGCTCTCTCCTCCCCTCCTCCCCTCCTCCCCTCTCCCCTCTCCTCCCCTCCCCTCATCCTCTCTCCTCCCCTCCCCTCTCCTCTCCTCCCCTCTCCTCCCCTGTCCTCCCCTCCCCTCCCCTCATCCTCTCTCCTCCCCTCCCTCCTCTCCTCTCCTCCCTCCTCTCTCCTCCCCTCCCTCCTCTCCTCTCCTCCCTCCCCTCTCCTCCCCTCCCCTCTCCTCCCCTCTCCGCTGGGCTGGGCTGGGGGGTGGATTATAAAGAACCCCAGTACTCTAGAGATCTACATTCTATGCCAGCTCAATAATGACAAGTGCAAAGGGCATCTGCGTGTGTGTTTGTCTCTGCACGTGTGTGTGTTTGTGTGTGTGTGTGTGTGTGTGTGTGTGTGTGTGTGTGTGTGTGTGCGTGTGTGTGTGCGTGTGCGTGTGTGTGTGCGTGTGCATGCGTGCGTGTGTGCGTACATTTGATGACACTTACATCTGTAAGTGTCATCAAATGTAAACATATTAGATAGATAGACAATCACTGCAGTGTGCAAGATACCCCACACACACACACACACACACACACACACACACACACACACACACACACACACACACACACACCTGCATTTATAGTAACAGATGTTCCTGGCCCCGGACCGCCGCCAACAGACCAACAGAACACACAGAGGAAGAAGGCCACTGATAGGCTGGTGATCAGGTGGGCCTGTCATCCCAACCGGAGGCCTATATACGGGCATCATGCAGCCAAACAATGCAGAGAAACAAAAACAATTGTTTGAGCTGAGAGTGTGTGTGTGTGTGTGTGTTGGGGGGGGGGGGCTTGCCTGAAGGGGGGACGATCAGAGAATAACCACATGTGACAGGGACAACCGTGTGAGTCCCACTCTGCTCTTGGCTCTGGGTGTGTGTGTGTGTGTGTGTGTGTGTGTGTGTGTGTGTGTTGTGCCAGTTCTTTCTGACTGCATGCCTTGCCAGATATTGTGTGTGTTTGTTTTGTTCATGCATCTTTTAGGAGTGTGTGCGTGTGTGAGTGCTTACATCTTTCTATGTATGTGTGTTCATCTTACTATGTGTGTGCGTGTCTGTTTGTGTGTGCGTGCGTGCATCTTACTATATGTGTGTGTGTGCGTGCTTGCATCTGACTATGTGTGTGCGTGCATCTTACTATGTGTGTGTTCATCTTTCTATTTGTGTGTGTGTGTCTGTTTGTGTGTGTGCGTGCATCTTACCATGCGTGTGTGTGTGTGTGTGTGTGTGTGTGTGTGTGTGTGTGTGTGTGTGTGTGCAGCCCCTTCTGACTGCATGCCTCACCAGGCCCTGGCAGTGTGTGTGCGTGTGTATATGTGCTTGCATATTTACCCACGTGCATGCGTGTGTGTGTGTGTGTCTGCCCTCGCGTGCTGCTCGGTGAGGTCGTTACGTAACATACGAGTGATGTAATGCAGCCCGGAACATCACTCGCTGAAGGGCCCGGCCTCTCCTCTCACCTGAGCTCTCCAGAACAAGAAACGGGACCAGGCAGCCTCCATGCCAGTCAGTCAGTCAGTCAGTCAGTCAGTCAGTCAGTGTCAGTTAGTGTCAGTCAGTCAGTCTGTCAGGCCCCGTGCCCACTACCTCCGTCCGTTGACTGATCCCCATTGACTTTGAATGGGGACGGACGCGCAATGCATTGTGGATCCGTCCGTTCCGTTGGAGCCTTCGGCTCCGTCAGAAAGTTGAAAAATGTTCAACTTTTCGGCAGCGACGGATCCGTCATCCAATCAGATCGCTGTACGGTTGCGGATTGACGCCCCGCCCTCATGGGTAAAATCCTCAGTTTGTCGATACTCATGCTAATGATCATGTGTTTTCCCCGCGAGTGATTTGTTGACCATTATGTTAATTTTGATGTGCCTGTCCCCGGACGTGATTGGCTGCTGCATCGGAGGGCCGAGGATCCGGGAGGATAAAGCACGGGCGAGCTCAACATTCACGGCAGCTGGCCTTGGATATGCAGCTTGCCATATTGGGTCTCCGAATGATTATTTGTTGGTTGATCGAGGTTCTTGCTAATTGCTACATGGGAACTGGGCCAGAGTTTTGTTAGAGGTTATCGAACACCGACTCGCAGCTATACTTTTGTTAAAAACACTAGACGCAGGGGTGCTGTTCCACTCATGTATTTTGGGAGCGTATGCAAATTTAAGCACTGACGCGACTCGGGCTCTGACGAGTCATCTTGCATCGCAACAAGCAGGAAGAAGCGGGAAGAACCCGGCGAAGCGATTTGATTGGCTGACGGATGCCTCTGCAAAGACTACTCCCCCATCCGTCAGCCACGCCTTCCCACGTCCGTTGACTGACGGTGCAGTGGGCATGTAGGGTCAGACAGCCAGTCAGTCAGTCAGTCAGTGTCAGTCAGTCAGTCAGTGTCAGTCAGTGTCAGTCAGTGTCAGTCAGTCTGTCTGTCAGACAGCCAGTCAGTCAGTGTCAGTGTCAGTCAGTCTGTCTGTCAGACAGTCCTGCCTAACTGATTGCTGCCTGGGAGTCAATCAGCGCTCTTGTTGTTGCCGGATTACAGCAGATGATCCATTTGATCCTCTAGCCGTGATCTCCCCCTGAATCAGACCGCCTAATATGAGTCGTAGCAACACAAGGGTGACCGTAGGGGTGTGTTGTGTGTGTGTGGGTTTGGCTGGTGGGTTAGACCTGCAGGCGTATTTACGACCCACGTCGAGGATGATGTCGTGATTTCATCATGCCATCATGCACGCGGACGTCAAGATCACATGACTTTGCTGCAGCTTTTTCTCTTTTTTCTCATTGGGCGTCATTGCCAGAGTTGGTTTGGATGTTTCTGGTGGAGGGTTATTTACGTCACTGTCAGGGGGTTTAGCGAAGGCCAAACAACGGATGTTGAACCAATGATTACATCTCCCATAAAGAATGGACATGAAGACAACGCGATGCGGACACAATTAATGTGTGTGTGTGTGTGTGTGTGGGGGGACAGCACAGGAAGTCTAGTCAGCAGATGCAGGCATCCCCAAACAGGTTGCGTAATGCCAGTGTTTATATAAGAGCCGAGAACTCCCCGCTGTCAGAACGTCTCCCTTAATCTCCCTGTGCTCATTCCTGCACTGTGTGAGTCACAACTCCCAAACAGACACACACACACACACACAAACACTCGCGTACAAACACACGCACGCACACTAAACACCCAAACATTTACACTTTCAAATGAAGGGAAGCAAATGAAAAGAGAAAGAAGGTCACGCATTATCCAGTGGAAGCTCCTAAAGTTGTGCCTCCCCGCGGGCTGAGCTAGGGGTCGTTAATGTGGCTCTTCCTCTTCCTCCTGCCTCAACAGGGCCTTGCTGAAGCAGCTCTCAGTCCGTTGGCTATTTGAATCCTGTTCCCGTTGCGTCCCAACCCTGCCTTTCTGACAGCACAGTATTTAGCAAACAATTACAGCCTTAGGAGCGCCAACGCCCCTCCCTCCACCGCCATCGTCACCATGACCTTCGCCAAATCCACAACCTCCATCGCTATCCCTCACTACCTCCACCACATCATGTCCTCCATCACCACCACCACTACTAGCACCACCACCACCTCATCCTCCATCATCATAACCAGCGCCTCCTCCGTCCTCGTGTCCCCAACACCCCCACCGCCACCTCACCCTCCAACCCCACCACCTCCATCAACACCCTCCAGCCCTGCATCACCTCCATCACCACCACCTCCATCACCACCACCTCCATCACCGCCACCTCCATCATCACTTACACCACCACCACCTCCGTCATCATTACCACCACCACCACCCCCGTCATCATTACCACACCCACTGCCATCTCCTTCCTCCTAACCCTCCCCCACCCCTACTATCTCTAAACCCTCCCCCACCTCCTCCACCAACCCTTCCACCACCGCATCACCTCCACCACCACCTCCATCACCACCACCTCCTCCCCCACCACCTCCATCAACCCTTCCACCACCACCTCCACCACCACTCACATATAGCAGGGAAGTCCCCTCTTGGCCGCGTTGCATAGGTTGAACACTGCCTCCATGATCACCCCCCCCCCCTCTAACATGTTGCCCCCCCCCTCTAACATGTTGCCCCCCCCTCTACCATGTTGCCCCCCCTCTAACATGTTGCCCCCCCCTCTAACATGTTGCCCCCCCCCTCTAACATGTTGCCCCCCCCCTCTAACATGTTGCCCCCCCCCCCCCCTCTAACATGTTGCCCCCCCCCCCCTCTACCATGTTGCCCCCCCCTCTACCATGTTGCCCCCCCCCTCTAACATGTTGCCCCCCCCTCTAACATGTTGCCCCCCCCCTCTAACATGTTGCCCCCCCCCCCTGCAGGTAAGTCCCACCTGGCCGTGGTGCAGCGGGTGAACAGCGAGGGCGAGGGCGACCCGTTCTACGAGGTCATGGGCCTCGTGACCCTGGAGGACGTCATCGAGGAGATCATCAAGTCGGAGATCGTGGACGAGACGGACCTCTTCAGTACGTCGGGGTGGGGGGGGGGGGTTCAGTACGGGGGCAGTGGGGGGGGGGGGGGGGTCAGTACGGGGGCAGTGGGCCAGGTCCCAGGCCCCTGAGGCTGAAGCTCTGCATTATTTATCCTGTAGTTAGACCCTTCAGACGGCCTGCTGTAGGGTTAGGGTCAGGGACCACGATGCCTCGTCAGAGTCCCCTGAGCGCCGGGACCCAGAGAAGGGAACGTATTTATAGTTTTACTGTTCTCAGTTTTAGTAAAGGGTAATGTTACACTCGTATTACCCGGGTAGACAGCCCGTGACCTAAAGACTGTCCCTATGTGGTGCGTTGACCTTGAAGTATGTTCCTAAACCTCCCTGGGTGAGTGTGTTCTTACCTGTCTAGGGGGGGTAGGTGTGAGGTACTCACCGCAGGTCCCCAGCCGGCGTTGGCCAACAGCTCTGTCTCAGCTCGTCTCCAGCTGACCTGCCCACGCTTTCAATCCTGTCGTTCCGTTTCCCTGTTTATTTACAACCAAAGATTCCCTCATAGAAGTGTCTTGACAGAAACGTGCGTCCTTCCTGTTAGTCTTACGAATTCAAAGTCTCCCCTGCCGAGAGCCCCCTCCAGAGCCTCTCTACCAGACACTCACACCCTGAGCCTCACCTGCAGACTGACCTCCAGAGCCTCTCTACCAGACACTCACACCCTGAGCCTCACCTGCAGACTGACCTCCAGAGCCTCTCTACCAGACACTCACACCCTGAGCCTCACCTGCAGACCCAGCTGCTGCCATTTAGCGCTAATGAGCTCCTCAACAGCGCCCCCTCTGTGGGATGTCAGTACTGGCCCAAACCATAAGCACCCTACCCTACTCCTAATATCGTAGCACTAATGTGGTTTACGTCGACAGCATATCCGACATTCATAAGCTGCAATAGATAGACGAATCAATACCTTTGAACATTTTTGACTTATAAACATTGCCACAAGGAACTAAAGCACATATAAATTGTAGCACATTGTACAAATTCTTGATAGTTAATATCAGTCATTTCTGCCTCTTCATGTCACATACAAATAACAATTGTAAAAGATTTGACACATTAGTGCCGATATCGGCCACCGCACATCGGTGGAAACGAGCTCAGTCAGGGCACGTTAATGGGGTAGCTGAGGATGATGAGGTTCTTCCTCCCCTGCTGTCCAGCGCTCTGCCTCCATATTGATCCCACTTCCTCTCCCATAATCCCACCGGTTGTCCCACATCCGTGCTAATGCATAATTAATTACACTGAAGGAACTCTCTAATCCTGTGGATAAAACACCCCAATCAAACCAGCTTTAATTGGCAGAGACGTGGAGAGAGAGTGAGAGAGGGTGAGAGAGAGAGCAAGGGTTAAAGAGCGGGGTAGAGAGAGAGAGAGGGAGACAGACGGACAGAGTGAGACAGAGAGGGAGACAGACAGTCATCCCAGACTCTCATTCTATGAATAATCCAGGTTCTTCTCATCTCACTTGTTTGTTTTAATGAGAATACACCGCATGCTTGTGGATGCTTGACATACATACTGCGGTCTATTTTCAGCCCTGGCTCTTAATGCCAACAACAGTGAAAGCAAAGCTCCAGTTTCATGACACCGGCTAAAATGTATGTTTAAAAAAAATCAACACATAAACGCGTGTTTGTGTGTGTGTGTGTGTGTGTGTGTGTGTGTGTGTGTGTGTGTGTGTGTGTGTGTGTGTGTGTGTGTGTGTGTGTGTGTGTGTGTGTGTGTGGTCAGAATATAGCTCCATCCCTCCGGATTCTCCTCCTCCTCCATTTCTACCAGCAGCTGTCCTCTGTGGGGAGCAGCCACCAGCCGTATCCGCTCCCGCAGAGACATGAATATTCTGTCAATATAGAACAGATCATTTATTCATGAAATATGCTCCGCAAATCACCCGCCTTCCATCCACCACTGCCCCAATGCCCTTAAGCACGGCATTACATCCTCATCCGCACATCCCCCGCTATCTTCATCATCATCATGATCATGATCATCATCATCAGGGTGTCAACATGCCAAGTGGCTGACTGATGAGCTACATGCTAATACGTAGCATGTACGTCAGTGTACGCAGTATAGGACAGATTGTCATTATTCTCATATGGGAAATCATTGCTCACGGCAGTAAAACAAAGTTACATCAATCTCAAACCAATTAAAATAATAAGAATAATATGTACAGTAGTTAGTGTGAGTATAGATATATGAGTATGTATACAATTAGTATATACTGTATTAACGTTGGTGGTATTCCCAGCTGATTATATATTAGTGGTGTATATGAGTATAACATTTCACTAGTAATGAATACGTATGGGCGTATTCTCAGCTGATAACCAAAGTATATATTAGTGGTATAAATGAGTTTAACCCAACATTAGTACATAAATACTGTGGTAATGTTGGTGGTATTCCCAGCTGATAACCAAAGTATATATTAGTGGTATAGTACAACATTCCACTAGTACTTGAATACTGTATTAATGTTGGCCGTGTTCCCAGCTGATAACCGCACCAAGCGCCGCGTCTCAAGCCACGAGAGGAAGCAGCAGGACTTCTCCATCTTCAAGCTGGGGGAGAACGAGCTGAGGGGGAAGGTCTCCCCCCAGCTGCTGCTGGCCACACACCGCTTCCTGGCTACCGGTGAGCGTGCGTGTGTGTGTGTGTGTGTGTGTGTGTGTGTGTGTGCGTGTGTGCGTGTGTGTGTGTGTGTGTGTGTGTGTATGTGCGTGTGTGTGTGTGTGGGTTCAGAATGCACTCCACCTGCCGGACGATATTCACCAGAGGAGATCATGATGGCTTTATGGACCGAGAATCTACAGTTGCTGACTGGTTGTGTGTGTGTTTGTGTGCGTGTGCGTGTTTGTTTGCGTGTGTGTGTGCGTTTGTATGTGTGTGTGCGTGTGCATGTGTGTGTGCACGTGCGTATGCGTGTGTGTGTGTGTGTGTGTGTGTGTATGCGTGTGCGTGTGTGTGTGTGTATGCGTGTGAGTTTGTGTGTGTGTCTGCGTGTGCGTGCGTGCGTGTGTGTGGCGTGTTGCCCCTCCAGAGGTGGAGCCCTTCCGGCCATGTCACCTGTCGGAGAAGATCCTGCTGCGTCTCATCAAGCACCCCAGCGTGGTCCAGGAGCTCAAGTTCAACCCCAAGGACAAGCGCTGCCCCCAGCACTACCTCTTCCAGAGGAACAAGCCCGTCGACTACTTTGTCCTCATCCTGCAGGTAGCATGCTAGCTCGGCTAGCAATAGCTTAGCATCGTTTAACTCTGTATTAGAATTCGTACTCGCTTAGGTTTGTGCAGCACTTTCTTTGCTAAGTACTAGCGTAGCTTAACTCGGTAGTAGCTCATTATGGCTCAGTTCTAGTTTAGCCTAATTCATAACCAGCTGAGCTCAGTCCTGGGCTCAGCTGGTTATACTGGAGGCAGCATGCTAGCCCAGCATAGCTCCTTACTAGCCTAGCATAGCTTAGTTGAGCTCAGTACTCGCTTAGGTTTGTGCAGCACTTGCTTCACTCAGTACTAGCTGAGCTCAGTCCTGCTGGCAAATCAAATACATATATTTGGGTTGAACTATTTATGAAATCCACCTCAAGTGAATTCACAAACATGTCATTAAGGAGCAGATAGGGTTTAGGAATCTTGCAACCGTACAGGTTAGGATGTGGATAATGGGGGAAACAAGCCAGTGCCTCTCACTTGATAGTCACTCCACCATCCGGCCCCACTTGTTTTAAAGTGACCAAATGGTTCCTCATGCCAGTGGGCTGGTATTAACTCCAGTGGTTCTCTGTATTTCGTGAACGTACATCTGATATCTAAACTGATACCTTCTGCGTTCAGAGGAGTGTTTGTGTGTGTGTGTGTGTGTGTGTGTGTGTGTGTGTGTGTGTGTGTGTGTGTGTGTGTGTGTGTGTGTGTGTGTGTGTGTGTGTGTGGAGGTAGCTAAAGCGTGTCCTTCACCCTCAGTGTGTGTGTGTGTGTGTGTGTGTAGCTAAAGCATGTCCTTCACCCACAGTGTGTGTGTGTGTGTGTGTGTGTGTGTGTGTGTGTGTGTGTGTGTGTGTGTGTGTGTGTGTGTGTGTGTGTGTGTGTGTGTGTGTGTGTGTAGGGCCGGGTGGAGGTGGAGATTGGTAAGGAGGAGCTGAGGTTTGAGAACGGAGCCTTCTCCTACTACGGCATGCCGTCCCTGGTGCCTCTGCTGCCCCTCAGTGAGTGAAGGAGGACGGAGGCTGCCTGATGTCTGGGAAGCTGACACTGATTAGGATATTAAGATAATTATTAAGAACGTAATGATCAGTCCTGATAATGTCGGGATGATGGTAATGACAGCGATGATGAGCGTCCACCAGCGCAGGCGGCCGTGTTAGGTTGATTAATGATGACACTTGTGTCGTCGTGGTTTCTTCCCACGTAGCGTCAGGACAGAGTGTGATTCTGGGAGGGCAGCACGGCCACGTGGGAATCTGCCTGAACATTCAAGAAATAATTATGATAAGAAAGATGTCTTTAAAGCAGGCCAAGAGTGATTAGCAGGTTCTGTTCCCACTGGCCGCCCTACAGCACTGCTCCTGGATCTGTGTTTAAACATGTCAAGGTTTAAGACACGAGTTAGACTAGGTTTAAGTCTAATTCTGCATATGTAGCTCAGAGACTTTTTTTATTTTATTGAGTCAATCCACTGAACGAACAAAGACTCAGGGTCGTTTGGCAAGTATTATGACGAATGAAAATGAACAAATATTTAACATTACCCTCTTAATCCAATGTTAGCAATTCAAATGCAGTGTTTGAAGCCATACCTACCCTGCAGCCGTATGTACTTAGTCATCAATGTGAATGGGCGGGTACACGTATTAGATCACAGCATTCTGAGAGGCAATCCCAGCCTCCTACGACCTCGTCTGACCTCGTCTGACCTCGTCTGACCTCGTCTGACCTCGTCTGACCCCGTCTGACCTCGTCTGACCTCGTCTGACCTCGTCTGACCTCGTCTGACCTCGTCTGACCCCGTCTGACCTCGTCTGACCTCGTCTGACCTCGTCTGACCTCGCCCGACGATGCCAGAGCCGTCTCCTCTCCAGTCCACAGGTGCAGCTCCCGCAGCAGTGTCCTGAACCAGTCTGACTCCATGCTGAGTGCCGGCAGCGTGGTGCTGAGTGCCGGCAGCGTGGGTCACCTGAGCGCGGTGGGGGTAGGAGGAGGAGTCTATCTGCCCGACTACTCGGTCAGACAGCTCACAGACCTGCAGATCATACGGGTAAACGGATAAACACGGAAACACAGAGCACCACATGCACATAGGTGAACGGAAGCAATGCACTCGTCTCACAAGTGAGGCTGAGAACCATTAAAGCATACATTTTAAATCGGTGCAGCTATGCTACAACAAGATGAATAATATTTTAGTTTAAAAACATCTGGATAGAGTGCAGAGTTGCCATAGCAATTAGAACACAAGCTTGGTGTTTTCTTTTTTATCGCTCAACTTTCTGATGAAGTTAGTTCCTCTTTATTAAAGGATTGAGGCCATAATCCAACTATTACTGCACTCTTAAGCAACCCTCATTAAATCTTCCAACATTGCCCCGAGGTTAACTCTCTCTCTCTCTCTCTCTCTCTCTCTCTCTCTCTCTCTCTCTCTCTCTCTCTCTCTCTCTCTCTCTCTCTCTCTCTCTCTCTCTCTCTGTCTCTCTGTCTCTCTCTCTCTCGACTTTGATTTGTCCTAATCCCCATTTAAACCCAACACAGAGATCCGCGCCCACTCTATCTCTTCCTCGTCCACACATTCATCCTCTTTTCCTTAGTCACAAAGGTTGAATGGGATTCAGTTCCACTGGGAATGCCTAAAACAGGAATGTTGGATTTACCTCCTCCTTCCCCACATTATATGCATATGCACCCATTATTTAAATACAAACCATGTAACAATGAAATACAAACTCATGCTATACATACCACTCCTTTTATTCATATACATTTATATCTATATCTATACGTACTTCTTCCATTGTGAGTTTGAGCTGCTGTCCCCAGGGCTGTGCCCCCCAGGAAAAGCATGTCCTCCATAGGAGCGGGCAGAGGCTGACCCCCCCAGGTAAAGCATGTCCTTCATAGGAGCGGGCAGAGGCTGACCCCCCAGGTAAAGCATGTCCTCCATAGGAGCGGGCAGAGGCTGTGCCCCCCAGGTAAAGCATGTCCTCCATAGGAGCGGGCAGAGGCTGTGCCCCCCAGGTAAAGCATGTCCTCCATAGGAGCGGGCAGAGGCTGTTTAAACCCGGTTGCCTTTCTGGTGTGCAGCTGTTTCACATTGCAACTGTGCATTTGCATGCATTATATTTTCATCTCTTTTTCAAATGTTGTTCTTTATTTTATTTTTATGTCTTTATTGTTACATGGCTTATGCAAACTGCCCCTCAGGAACTTTGAGGACATGTCGTATTTTCACTCTACTATCTATGCATATAACTAGCGGTTCACAGATGTCAGAATCCTTGTGAAAGAAGGTTTTCTTATACATTTTTATGATTTAATTTGACTCATTCAGAGACGGTCAGATGAAGGGCTTGAAGACTTTAAAACAGTTGCTATCTTCTTTTTAAGCGCAAAAGGGGGAATAAGCAACAATTAAACCAAAGAAAGTAAACAAAATAACTTTGGCTCTTTGCCTAATTCTTATTTTAAACTTATTTTAATCTCCCAATGGGTGCCTCTTCCACTAAAACACACTCCCCCCCCAGATCTCCAGGAGCCACTACCAGAACGCCCTGACGGCCTGCAGGATGGACTGCTCCCCCCTGTCCCCGGACCCCTGCGACGCCAAGGGCAGACCCCCCGTCCCCGAGGCCCGCTCCCACAGCATCGCCCTGCCCCTCCCCCCCCACGCCCACGCCCGTCTGGGCCTGGCCCGCCTGGCCCACCTGCACCCCCCCCACGCCGGCCTGCGCACCACGGCCCGCCTCAACCACCGCAACCGCATCGTCCGTACGTCAGAGAGGGGGGGGGGGTCAGAGTCAGTGACCGCGTTCTGCCAGAGCGGACCGCTGGCTGCTCACACTGATGATATTAATAATAATAATAATACATTTTAGTTTAAAAGCGCCTTTCAAGTACCAAAGGACACTATACAAATAAAGTGCATATCCTAAAAGTACATACATAGTATATTTATATATTTAATAGCAGTCACACACATGATCAGACAATACTGAAAATATGGACATAGTACACTCAGGAGGCGGAAAGGAAAGCTGAGCTAGAGCTGAGTCTAAGAGTGGATGTTGTTGTGCTAAAGCTGAGTCTAAGAGTGGATGTTGTTGTGCTTCGGCGCCTCACAAGCGCCAGGGCATTCCAGAGTTTGATAGAAGCCATCGGGAACTTAGTGTCCCTTGTCCTCAAAAACAGTGAGTCATGTTCCTGCATGATTTGTTTGTATATCTGAGAAGCTGTTTATGAGTCATTGTAATTATGTGCTAATTATTCGCTATTCAAGTCAGTCAAGTTCGGTCGTTTAGCAGATCATTTTGTATCCAAACAACAATAAGATGAACGGTCTTGAGGAGCAGATAGAGGTGAGGCTTCACAGCGAGAGCCTCTCTGGTTGAGCTTCCGTGCCCTGGCCCGCTGCTTAACAGCGCTCCAGCTAGTACTTGATGTTCAAGTGTACGGAGGACATTTCCTCGCAGTGAAACCCATTCCGCGCAGCACCGCCACACCCGGCTCGCTCCCTCCGTGGCCTTAAGGATCACCTCGAGCTCTCCTTCCAACAGGCAGCAAGTCAGACGGCCAGCGCAGCCCCAACGACACGGTGTTCCTCCGAATGGACGAGATCCCCTTCATCCACGAGGACCGGCCCGAGAGCAGCCAGGACCAGGGTGAGGGCAGGGGAGACACACACACACACACACACACACACACACACACACACACACACACACACACACACACACACACATCCACACACACACACACACACACACATCCACACACACACCTACACACACACACACACACACAACCACCACTTGATTTCAGGGAGATGTTGATGAGGAAAGAGGACTAATGTTGAGGAGCGGAGATGTCCACTGTAAATGAAACGGTCTGGATTCTGGGATGAGATTGGATCCAGTGTGTGGGGACCGATCAGGGCCATCCGCTCGGCCTAATGTGAATCGTGTCCTTGTCTCTCTGGACAGACACCTCGCCCTGCATCAGCTCCTTCTCTCTCTCCAGCTCCGAAGAGACCGTCGGGAAGAAGCTCCTGCGCAAGATAAGTGAGTGGGGAGATCTGTCAGAGCTAGTGCGTCAACCCACCCACACACACACACACACACACACACACACAGTCAGTCACACACACACACACACACACACACACACACACACACACACACACACACACACACACACACACACACACACACACACACACAGTCAGTCAGTCAGTCAGTCACACACACACACACACACACACACACACACACACCCACACACACACACACACACACACACACTGTCAGTCACACACACACACACACACACACACACACACACAGGCATAGTCACACACACACACACAGGCATAGTCTCACATACACACACACACACAGTCATAGTCACACACACACACACACACACACACACACACACACACACACACACACACACACACACACACACACACACACACACACAGTCATAGTCACACACACACAGTCATATTCACACACAAACACATACACACAGCTGTACCCCAAGTTTCCCCATCTGACATCGCAACCAGGTATCTTAGCAACGAGTCTACATTCCGTCTCCCTCCCCAGTCAGTGAACACACTCCACTGCAGATGTTGTGGATGATTCAGTAAAACAATAACCCAGTATGACCTTGCAGGACTCCAATGACATTCATTGAAAGTGTTTGAATTGCTTGCGCCAGAATGAAATCTAAGTGTGAGATACTCTAGGTTGGCCCACAGCTGATATAAAATCTAACAACTTGAGGACAGGCAAGATTGTTTTCCAATTTGTTTTGAAGGTCGGCTCTGCTTGTGGTATCCTAGGTAACAAGGCGAGGAAGAAATCCTACAATGGAGACAGAAATCTGGAGGAGGAGGGCTCGGAACCGGCGCCGGTGAAGAGCTAGCAGAGTGCTAGCATCAGCGCTAACAACGCTACCATGCTACATCCAGAGGCAGGAGAGAAGGAGGAGTACATTTGTATCCATCGATCCTAAGCTCTGACCCAGTGTAGCTGCAGTGGTAACACTCAGGTCCCCCCCTATGAACTTTAACCACATCTCCAGGACGACCAACGGCCAATAGGGGGCGCACATGGGACGGGGACAAACCAGAGATCTCAATAGCTATTTGTTTGTATGCATGAAGCAGATCTGACCCTTTGGAACCTCGAATAGCCCTGGGGTTCAGGAAAGGTAAAGGGCTTATTTTATTTTATAGCACTTTTCCCTTACCTTGAGGAACGATCATACACTGAAACAATCTCTACCAAGCAAAGAGTTTCTTACGCAAACACTGACAGTTGTTACTGGTCAGGTTACACTGTAGAAGTCCAGTCCCACTTTTATGGAACTTTGTACTTCTAATGCCTTGTCAAACTTGAAATAGGATATAAAAGGCACTGAATGCTTTGTGCTTTAAGCTCCAAATCTACCAGCACATACAAAACAACCAGTAGATAAGCTACACTTCACCTCAGCTCCTGTGAACATTTATTACAGGAGACAGTAAAATAGATATTATCAGTTCTGAGAGATATATATATTTATTAATGTGTAGCCCATGGAGACCTTATGGGTAATTTAAGGAGCTTAACATTTACAGATACTTTATGATAATTACATTGTTTCTATCATTGCAAAATCTAGTTGCAACGGAAAGCTTACCAGTGCTATCAAAGATTACAAACCACTGCCAGAGACACAATAAGGTAGCGATGGCATTATTAATCCAATAAATGAAAACTCCTCCATATATTATTTTTTATTAAAACTTTAAAAGCCATAGATTTCTCACCACTTGCCAAAGGTGCTCTCTGCAGAAAATCAAAACATAAAATCGAAAGATAAAGTACAATACTGATTTTATTTTATTTTTTTGTTAAAAGAAAATCGTTATCCCAATATGATTGTTAATTTGAAATAAGCAATATCTACCACATCAAATCTGAATCTTAGTTATTTTACGCCTATTTGTCCGTATAAACTGTTGTCACTCTGCAGACACACAAGGACATGAATCAAGGGCCAATGCATGCCACTTAACGTGTCATGAAGATTCATTCCAAAGAAACACGTTTATATATGAATCCATGTGTCTACGTTGCCAGACCCCCGAACCCATGGGGACCTTTGCTCTGGCTGCTCCCCCCCCTCTCTGATCCCCCCAGAGCCCTGTGCGTACTCGCTCATCACCCCAGCCCCACCCGCTGGCCCCCAGACGAGGCAGGCCGTACTCCCCCCACGAGGGGCGATGAGATCACTAAAGCACAGACACGACGAGCCAATAAGCTACAGCCACTGGGGTGTCTGGTCACCACGGCTACGGGTATAAGAAGAACCATGGGGGATTAAGGGACGTACAGGGAGACTCCCCCTGCATGCTGCCTGCATTAGGACCAACACCTCTGCTATCCCCGTGTCTCTGTGTAGCGCTGCATGCTAATGCAGGGGGCCGTAGCATGATGGTAACATTAAACACACACCTCCCCCTCTAGTCTCCAGCCCCCCACACCTCTCAAAAACAGGACAAGGTGTGGAGAAAGGAATTAAATGAATTCTGCAGAGGATTCTAATACCATGAGGAGAAGATTACTCCTAATAGGAAGAGAGGGAAGTGAAGTACTAGTGTTTAATAGGTCGATAGTTTAACTAGAGGACAGATAAGGAAGCCCAGTAGGGACAAAGAGCGTATAGGAACAAAGGTACTCGTTGTTATTGAATGGTTGCTATTTATGCTTACGGTGCCCAATAGCCAGATAGTACTAGGTATTATAGTAACGGTATATACAGTCTATATTTATTTCCGAGAGATTTTAAGAGATTTTAAGCCATTGCGTCAGAGTTGATCTTTGAGCCAGTTCAATAGTTTATCAGTGGTATTCTACAGCATAAGGGAGTGGGGGGGTACATAGGCTACGGTTTGTGTACGCCTATCTCTGGCCTTGTGCAATGCAGGGCAGATAACGCTTCTGGAGTGATAAAGGGGTGCAATATGACCCACACACTGACGTCAACGAACTGACCCCTGGTGAAACACACCACGCTATCCCGGTGAAAGCTAGGAAAAAAGAAAACGGATGAACGACTGCCTCTGTTCAGTAGTTTACGTCACTCCATGCCGTACAGGAAACGTTTTGAACCAACTGCCGAGCGAATAAATTAAGCACAATTTGTAGTGAGCTGAAAGGCAGGGGAAGCTTTTCATGTTTTGGCGGGAAAATCTTTTCTATGTATGGACGAAGGCCGGAAGGATGACAGATTATTAGGACATTTTGTAAAAACGAGAGCTGTTCAGATATATAAATGAATATAATATATACCAACAGATGAAGTACATCTCTTTATTCTAGATGGACGATAATATGTTAAATAAAAATATTGAAATGACTGCTTGGTGTTTTGCATGTAATTTGTAATGCATTTATTCATCTTAAACTCTACTCCAAATTCCAGCGTTAACGATGACATGAAAGAAAAACGACTTACAAAGCATTTATTCTGAAGTTCTTCATTATTTCACATTACAGGGTTCTGGGTTCCCATTCTGGGAGTCACGGCATGATGCCATACCCACTTGGTTATACAGACACTTTATGCACTCTTTATACACGATTAGTGCTGTGCAACTTAAATACCAACCCTGCTGTACCTTGACTAGGCAGGCGCTGCCAGGGACATTTAGCAGTAGACACAGACACAGACAAGCTGCCCAAAAATGGTAGCTGAGGTTTTAAGTCCCAACCTGAAGTCACGCGCTGTTAGCATCATTAGCACACAGATATCCTGCTCAAGAACGTGGTCCCAATACTGGCATATCGATTTTAACATGTGGTACTGGAGCCCACACCTGAGATAATAACCTCTGCTGGATAAATTACAGTATTTAAAAAATAAAGTACATCAACATTGTATTTTATAATAAACTAGCCGCCGCCTCGGCGTCGGCTAATGGGGATCCATTCAATAAACAATAACAACAATAATAATCTAGTGTTACCGATTTGATCAATTGCTCAACAGCTAGGTCATGGCAATCCATGATCAAGTCCATTTTTAATTCTTCCTTCAAACTCCCAATCCAACTCCACAGCTGAGATGTGTTCGGCCAAAGCTGAACACCCGGTTTGTTCTCCGGCGATGAATAAGTATACAAGTTCATTCAGCCATGATGTTCAACATATTGCCTGGAGATGACACACGACCAAACAAGATCAACACCCGACAATGTGAATCAATAGGCTGCAGACTGGAGCAGACATACTGACTTATTGTACTCAAACACTTCTCTATGATGTGCTTTGGTGTGTGCGTGTTTGGGTGTGTGTTAAGAGATTAAAAACCTAATTAAATTCTAAGGTAAGCACCAATGAGCCCGTCAACTCCTCTGGGAATGGACCGGAGTGGCGGATCAAACGGTGGGGAAGTAGTGTGTGCTGATAGCAAATACAAGTTTAAATCCTAGCAAAAAGCGCCGGGGCATAAGATGAGCTTATTCCCCCCCCCCCCCGGTGAGCAGAACCTCTACTGGACGCTGGTGACCGTGGCGTGGATGGACTGGGCCACATAGTCAATGTTCTTGGTGGTCAGGCCGCACATGTTGATGCGGCCGCTGGCCATAAGGTACACGTGCCTCTCCTTGACCATGTACTCCACCTGTTTGGCTGCAGAGGGAGAAGGGAGGACAGAGATAGAGTGAGATAGAGTGGGTGAGAGAGAGAGAGAGAGAGAGAGAGAGAGAGAGAGAGAGAGAGAGAGAGAGAGAGAGAGAGAGAGAGAGAGAGAGAGAGAGAGAGAGAGAGAGAGAGAGAGAGACAGAGTGAGAGAGAGAGTGAGTGAGTGAGTGAGTGAGTGAGTGAGTGAGTGAGTGAGTGAGTGAGTGAGTGAGTGAGTGAGTGAGTGAGTGAGTGAGAGAGAGAGAGAGACAGAGTGAGGGAGAGAGAGAGAGAGAGAGAGACAGAGACAGAGTGAGGGAGAGAGATAGAGACGGTTTCATGAGTAATAATACAAGTTTGTCATTGATCATTAAGTTAATGATTAAACAATTCTTAGTGACTTTCTAGAACAAGCAGACATAAACACACACACAGACACACAAAGGTGTGGCAGTGTGTGTTTTGTGTGTGTTTTGGCTCTGGTGGTTTACTACATTGTCTCTTGACACTTCAAAGTACTAGACAAGCCGTTATGAAATCCCCTGGCGGTTATCACAACCAGTTATTTTTTGTTTTGTTTTATTGGGACATAAAATCGTTATTTTTGGCGTTTAAGTTGTTAAACTGGTGAATATTGTGGATAATATATTCCATGGTGCTAGTTTTGATGGCTCTGTGTGTTTTTGTATTTGGACACGTCATCACAGGCTGAGGGCCAACAGCAGCTGGGACAGCCCGCCGTCTGTCCAGGTGTGCTTCAGCTTATTTATAGTATGTTGATCTCAATCCTCTTTCAATGAGAGTATGAGCGATATTAGCAGGAACCAGTCAGAGTCCCTCTCTGTTTTATCATCCATTGTTTTCAATATTTTCGTTCAATCGAATGTCGGTCCCTATAGCATCCATCCACCATCCACCACTCACGGTTGAGGCCGGTGAAGCTGAACATGCCGATCTGCTGGGTGATGTGGCCCCAGGTCCCCGGGGTCCCCAGGGCCTGCAGCTTAGCCTGAAGCTGGGCCCGCATCAGCAACACCCGGTCCGCCATGGTCTTCACGTTGGCCTTCCTGGATCCGCACGGAACAGCGCGCACACGCACACACACGCACACGCACACACACACACACACACACACACACACACACACACACACACACACACACACACAGTTTGTCACAAGGGTGTGTACTGATGACATGCAGATCGGGTGCAGGCAGTTATTGGATTCCTGTCCGATTCATCAGAGTCCTGCCGGACCTATTCCAATCCCGCCAGGTTCCAAATCATTCACAGATCATTCAGAGCACTGACACACCGAGTCAGCAGGCAAGACGCGTGTCTGGATGACTGCCCGGGTATTGATTATAATCCTGCCAAATTAATTTCAAACTTGCCAAATGCAAATCCTAGAATCATTAAAATACAACCCAGTTCATTTAATTAAAGACAAGCCTTTTTCAGCAAAGCCGGCCTTTTCCCAGAGTTCTTTTGAACAGGGAACGGGCTGGGAGTTAGACCTCCCAGAGACCTCTTTGAACAGGGAACGGGCTGGGAGTTAGACCTCCCAGAGACCTCTTTGAACAGGGAACGGGCTGGGAGTTAGACCTCCCAGAGACCTCTTTGAACAGGGAACGGGCTGGGAGTTAGACCTCCCAGAGACCTCTTTGAACAGGGAACGGGCTGGGAGTTAGACCTCCCAGAGACCTCTTTGAACAGGGAACGGGCTGGGAGTTAGACCTCCCAGAGACCTCTTTGAACAGGGAACAGGCTGGGAGTTAGACCGCGGCGCTCACCAGTCCTCGAAGAGCCCCGGGTCGCTGAGCGTGATGGCGACAAGGCGGGCACCCTGGGACGGAGGGTTGGACCAGGTGGTCCGCACGATCTTCTCCATCTGGGACAGGACGCGCTGCAGGTTGTCAGGGTCGCGCGCCACGATGGTCAGGTTGCCCACGCGCTCGTCTGAAGGGAGACCGCAAAGGAGGCTGAAAGGGGCCCAGTTTGACCCTTGAACCCCCCTTTATACAGACGCATAGGGTTTGTTGTTGTCGTTACGTTCTGAAACATTCAGCAATGTGCAGCGAAATGTGGTGCACATTCATTGGTTTAGTCGACCAAGGACCAATAGCTGTTCAGGGAGCGATTCATAACATTGCTGCCCAGTTTCACAGAGCGAAGTCACTCTGGGAGAGAGACTGTGTGAGCGAGTTCTCCGTGTGTCTTACTGTAGAGGCCAAAGTTCTTGGAGAAGGACTGAGCGCAGAACATCTCAAAGCCCATGGAGACGAAGTAGCGGATGGCCCAGGCGTCCTTGTCCAGGTCGCCTGAGGCGAACCCCTGGTAGGCCGAGTCGAAGAACACGAAGAGCCTCCTCCTCTGGAGAGAAACACAAGGTGAGGGCCCCACCCACCTCCAGGTGAGGGCCCCACCCACCTCAAGGTGAGGGCCCCACCCACCTCAAGGTGAGGGCCCCACCCACCTCCAGGTGAGGGCCCCACCCACCTCCAGGTGAGGGCCCCACCCACCTTCTCCTCTGGAGAGAAACACACACGGTGAGTGTGTGCGTGGGCCGTACCATCATGACCTCAGCGATCTTCATCCACTGCTCCTGTGTGGGGTCGGTGCCGGTGGGGTTGTGGGCACATGCATGCAGAACAAAGATGGAGTGCTCTGGGCACGTCTAGACCCAAAGAAAGTTGGAAAGGAAGAATCAAAGAAGGAGAGGGAGGGAGACAGGAGAAACAAAAGGAGAAACCAAAGGAGAATAGTTCATTACTGGGGGGTATAAGTAGCACTCACTAACCTTTTGAAGTTATGTCAAGAACAGGACTAGGTGAAAGCTGTTTTTAGTCGCTATATTGATTCTGTTCCTGTCCTCGTCTGTCTGTCTCCGACCTCAGGGTCTCCTGGGTCGTGTATCTGCTTGTTGTCTCCATCATGTGCGTGTGCTGATGACGTAGAATGGCTTTATGTTTTGAATAGAGTGAGATGGGATTGACGACCATATGACTCACCTCCAGGTCACCAAGGAAACCAGCCAGATCCAAGCCTCTGTTCTGGGCATCCCAGTACTTGTAGGAACGCACGTCCTCAAAGCCGGAGCTGGCAAACACTGCGTTGTGGTTTTCTAACCAGAAGACGTATCCGATTAAAAACAGCCCAACGTCAAGTATAAATGTAAATCTAACTAACACCATCCTGAACATAAAGACAGTAGATCTAACTCAAACCAGTGCTGAGTGAGTGAGTGAGTGAGTGAGTGAGTGAGTGAGCGAGCGAGTGAGTGAGCGAGCACCTACCCCAGGTAGGTGCGGACACGTAGACGGGTGTCTTGGTGTTGTTGCTGCCGTTGTGGAAGCGCCGGAGGAACTCGGCTCCGATCCTCAAAGCCCCCGTCCCCCCCAGACACTGAACTGCTCCCACCTGGGCAGGAGAGATGAAGAGAGGTCGCAGGTCAATGCTTACCCAGCAGGAGATTCACTGGTACAACATTTGACCAGTGGCGCCATAGCCTCTGCAGGTCCCTCTCCATCCTCCAGAACCAGCTCTATACTCGGCCCTGGATTATAATGCACTGTGAAAGACATCTGCTAACCTCGGGTTCTGGTCTCTACCTTGCCCTTCATGTTTATTGGAAACTTGTTTTTGAAGTTTGTGAAGGAAACTCATGGCCGCAGATCAGAATTCCCACATAAACACAACACCGGGCATGTGTAACCTGCTCAGTGGTCTGAACCGTTGCATATATACGATTGGACCGCTAAAACTCTAAGCCTATTTTCAGAGATTGAATGGGGCTGCATTTGTGGATGTGGGGCTCTGTAAAGTAGGTAAAAATACTCAGAAATATGATCAGCACCCTTGGTCATTCGATATTGATTGTGTGTCATACAGCCCCCCCTGTGAAACCCCCCTGCTGAACGTTAAAGAAGTAGGTCATTTGATGTGTGCATTATGTCATTAAGGGGGGGCATTGACTCACCCTGTCCTCCTGGACCGCGGGGCTAGCGGCGCCCAGCGCGATCTTAGACGCCCAGGACCTGAACTGGGGCAGACCCAGGATGGGCAGGTACTCGTGGTTCAGGCGGTCATCGTGGGCGATCACCTTCTCCACCTTCTTCACCACGGGCAGAACCCAGGGCAGCCCCTCGTCCGTCCTGTAGGCTGACAACCAGAGGATCGATATTACAACGGGCAACGACACCCTGTACATCATGAGCATGTGGTCTTTAACCAGCACAATACCGCTCCCTGGTGGCGAGTTCAGGTAAATATAAGGGTAATCCCAGTGGGTTAAAGTAGAAAATGTGACTAAGAATATCCATAGAAATAGTGACCAAGTGTTTTTTCCGAAAG
Organism: Gadus morhua; assembly: GCF_902167405.1. Lineage (NCBI taxonomy): Eukaryota > Metazoa > Chordata > Actinopteri > Gadiformes > Gadidae > Gadus > Gadus morhua. The sequence goes on along the minus strand of NC_044062.1, from coordinate 507,442 downwards.
TGTCCTGATATTTATTTTCATGTGTAACATTTTGGACACGTAATATAGTCGGTTTAATAGTTGGGAGACAACTTTAAATTCAAAGTCGTAATAAAATCAAAGATTATAGAAATACACTACTATGTTATAGCCATATCCCCACCACAGCTGCTGATAAACAGTTACATAGACCCAATTATTTCGCATCAATGTCTCAGGGGTTTAAAAACATATAGATGTATTCCTGGAACTGGAAGAAGGCTTTATTTTCTCCCTAAAAACTCTGCCCTTACACTAAATAACTGTGGCCTACTTTAGTAAGCAGGGTAGCCATTGGCCATCTGTGTCTGCTGACAGCAGGGGATTATGCCTGCTGTACTAATCGTGTAATAACTCGGGTAAGGCGAGCCTCGTCATGCCCACGGAGAGCCCATCATATAGCCTACAATTAAATTCTTGTTTCGCAACTCTACAAGAACGCCTCAATACTTTTCAAAATAAAAGCCATAATAATGGGAATAATGCCTCGAAAACGACTTAAAGACAGCGACATTCCATTTGTCCCAAGGCTAAAACATAGTCAAGTTGCAGACTAGCGTTGCCTTTAAAGAAGAATGTTAATCCAGCAAGTGCTTTGTGCTGTAACAACTAATTAAAAGACGTTAGTAAGTAAATAACGAGCAGGGCATCATTACACTGCTTCTCTGTATCGTTCAGTGGAGTGATACAATTAAACAGACTGGGTTGTTTAGTCTCAGTCTACGGCCACACATGCACCCATTAGACGCATCAAGCCTGCTATTCTATTATTAGATAGACCAGTACAACGCTATTAATTAAGGTTCAGATTTGGATACTCGATTTATTGTTGGACTCTTAGCATTTGAATAATCGTGAGAGTAGTGGACAGTGCAATCACAGTGATCGTTATATTACCTCCCACTCCGAGGTTCACCTTGTTGGGATCCTGGTCATTATTGAAATCTTGGGATAGTTTGAAGACAGCAACGGGGACCGCCTGGGTGACGTCGCGGAACACCGACATTATTCAATATCAGAGAATATTGTCAGACGGGAGAAGGTAGGAAATTCAGGAGATGTTCACGGGATGAAAGAGATGGACTTTCCCTTCACCTAGGATTTGGGAAAGGCGAAATGGGCGTGATCAAATAAACCAATGAGCGTCAAGGAAATCAGTTAAACCAATCCTAAAGGGGATCACATAGAGGTCAAAGAGCGATAATACGCAATAGTCCCGGGCTGATGACCAATAGAGACCCCGCTTAGTGATGGACAAATATACATACACATGCCCCGTTAATAACGAAAGGGGGCGAGCATACAGGAGAAAATAACAACACATATTTGTTTTCTGGCCACAAGGTGGTGCTGTAGACCCATGACCTAACCCCCTCTGTTAATGCAAAAAAGCTGTGGATTTTTCTCACAGCTTTCCAGGCCCTGGGACTGAGAAATGACAGCTTTACTGCGTTACGTATCTGCCCTGGGGTGCTCCTCTAAACAAAATATGTCAATCTAGCTGTTGGCGACGCATTAGTAAGAGTAATTAGTGTATATTCCCTAATATATCTGGATTGTTCAACCCCCTTCAAGTTTAAGTTGGAGAGGCGAAGATGTATAGGCCTACATGCTAGGCCTACATCGCACCCCATCTTCAGATGGCTTAAAACCAAGAAAAAACGCTATGACCCTGAACAAACTATTTTGATCAGGGTAAGAGCGAGTATTTCCATGTAATCGCTATTAGAGTATTTCCATGTAGGATATAGGAAATGAGCCCAGAGCTCCATGTCCCCTGCGGTCCTGGAGGCCTTGGGCTGAGCCGTAACGTGTAAACACACAGGCCACAAGGCGCTCTCTCCTAACAGCTGTCTGCAGCGACTGAAGAGGTTGATAAATGAAGGCCGCCCCACACCCCGTTTCCCCCGCCCTGAAAGCCGGTTTCCTCGTCCGATCTCTAAACCTCCGGCTGGAAACACGGCGCTGTGTGTTTACGGTTGTCTCTGAGCGCCCCTCATGTCTCGCTCGCTGCCCTGGTTTGAGACGCGTGTTAAATGGACAACGTACGATAAATCTGCGCTGAGGCTTGACGCTGTACACGTGGACTGGGGTTCGCGGAGTCTTACTGTACCACACACTACTCGCACTGCGTTTCCCATTCAGCCCCTCCCCCCTTCGCTTCCTCCACAGATGGTCCCATACCTGCTGCCAGCGCCTCCTGCCTGGTCTCCTCACCCCCCCTGACAGTGGATGTTTTCATTCCTCCCGACCAGGTGAGGGTGTCTCGTACGCTAGCTATCACTGTCAGCTCTGCAATTATGGGATTTGAGCTCCCAGAACAAGGGCTCTCTCTCGGGGGCCCCTGGCCGGGTTTTGCCGTGCATGTGATGTACTGGCTGGCCCCTGAGGGGGGCCGTCGACTTGGGCCCCGCTGAGAAGCATGAGTCAGAGGTGGGAGCTGACAGGCACGGCCCCCGGCGAGACACTCCCCACAGCGAGAGGCAGAGTGAGAGAGTGTCACGTTCAGAGTCACTCAGCCAAATATTCAGAGGGGCATCTTCTCATCCGTTGTGTCTGACATTGATATGTGGAAACATTTGCTTTGGCGCTCATCAGAAGTAAAAAAAAACTAAAAAAAACGAATATCAGGCCAACAAAGTTTCTTTCATAAAGAAAACTGATTTTTTCACTTTTGGCCGCCATGTTGTCGTTGGTCCTGTTGCAGTGTTGACACCCAAAACACACAAAGGCACATTCAGACACAAGCTGGTCGCATTCCGCCGGCGCTATCACTGAAACACAAACAGCCGCGTGTGCACACACACACTCTCCAGGACATTCCAAAAGGAGCCCAGCTCGCCGTGTGTTGGTTGCTTGTTGCGGTACACCTCCGCCCTCCAGTGCCCCCCTGAAGTCTCCGCGGGTCACAGCTCCCCGTTGAGTGACCAGCTTTTAACTTGCCGCCCTGTTTGTTTTTCAAAGACAGTGTCATCAATTCTCTAACAAGGCCCCAGACACAGCAACAACACAGAGTCAAAGGACCCCTCCCGCCCGCCTGCATGCTGCCCGTGACTGATGGCGCACGCATGCAGCGGCAGACACCATGCATGAGTTAGGCCTCGCTGCATGTCTGGCCTTATTCCGGGAAGGAGGGTGTTGGTGTGCATTCCCTGTGGTAACATGGCATGCTTC
>NC_044062.1:496750-499250 GCF_902167405.1 Gadus morhua | reverse complement strand
GCTCCTCTGGGTTAGGCTGAGAGCTCTCATCCCTGGCGCCTGCACTTGGCCCCGGATAGGCGACCAGGGGAAAAAGTGTCACATTTCTTTCGCCCGTTTACCCTTTGACCTTTATTATATTTTTGATGCTGTTAATGAAGATTATGCATTTAATAGATTGTAAATTATATTAAAGTAAATTGACTGCTTCCGTATTAATCTTCACCTGAATAGGTGAGAGACATTTGAGTACAAATGTGAAGAGAAAAGAATTGGTCAGTTTTATTAACGATAATTACAATTATTGTTGTTATTATTGTTATTAATAATGTAATTATTATTATTCGAATTATAATTATCAATACTATCCTTTAATTATAACCCTGTTATTATTTATCAGTTTGTATTATTATAATGTAAATTAGGCTCCTAGCTCTAATTTACTCCAATTCTTATCAAGTTATTTTGTTTTAGGCTAATTAATGGGAATTATATTAACTAGCCTAAAAGTAGGCCCTACCATACGCGCCCAACTCCCCAAAACAAATACTATTCATTAAATTAGTAGACTTGATGTTAACGTCATTATCTTTTATCTTGTGCAAGCGAACCTATTCTCAAGGCCTAGTGCTGTTTTGCGTTGCTTGATCGTAATTTTGGCATAGTTACTTGACAGAAAAAATAGCCTGAAAGCGGAAGCCTAACCCGCGGAAAGGTAGGCCTATAGGCCTACCTTTCCGCGGGATCAATCTCCTGCGGCCTAAAATCTCGGCACTCGTTCCCACACATTGGAGCTATCTTATCCTGGGATGGCCGGAACCCGGATAGGCCTGTGTGTGTAATCTCAAAACGCTTATGTGATGATGGGGAGAATTGCGATAGCTGCGGGGGCTAAATCCTCCCAAACCGATAAGATTTATAATAGATGCGTTCTTCTCCGACGACAACTTACTGTACCAATATGGACTAGATGAGGACTCATGAGTGTATTTTTCTTCGTTTTTAGTATTCTGATTATATTTTATAAGAAAATAATAATAAAAACTTACCTCGCTAGGAATAAAGAGCGTGTCGAGTCCTTTATTGTTTCATTTTTTTCCGTGAAAGATGAATATCAAGAGAGGACTGTGAAAATATCGATAAACCCAGGACGAAAGGGACCCCTCCCTTACAACACAACGACACTAAAAGGGGCAACAGACCTCCCCCCTCTCGCTTCTCTCTCTCTCTATCTGTCTACGACTCTCTCTCTTTCTCTCTCATGGCCAACCAAACAGGAACGGCGTATCCCTCAGCCCTCCAGCTGTAGACCTGACTAAGCTCGAGAGACAGAAGTCATATGTGGACGAAAGCAAGTCCTCCTCGGTCTACATGGAAAACAGGCATTGCGCGTCCACTTAACGCACGGATTGTTAACCTCTTCACGCCGGATCTACGCGGAGGTACACAACTGCAGCCTAAAATCGGATCTGTTCTCTTGTTTAACGGGTTTTCGGTGTCTATCTGCCCTCTCTGGATATTCGTCGATATCCGCTATATATCCACCCCTTACGCACTACTTTCCCCAAGTTTTTTGCGTGACAACAATGCTTCCCAGCCCGGTCATAACATCATCCACCACGCCTTTTTCTGTGAAGGACATTCTGAGGCAGGAGCTACAGCAGCAGACACAGCAGCATCAGCTGCTCATAACGCGCCTCGGGTTTTCCAATTCGCAACATTCGCAACTAGGCTGCGCGCTCCAAAACTATTTTCTCCCCCACTCGCCCCCTGCATGCATGTTGGCCGGTCGGGACAGCCCGAGTCCCGGCTCCGAACAGTCCGAGAGCGAGGAACGGATCTCGTCGTACCTGAGCACGCTGGAGATCCAGGAGCGGTTGGCGGAGTCTGGCTTACCGAGGGAGATGTTCACGAGCGCTGTGCAGGGGGGCCACGAGGCGAACATCCCGCGTGAGGCCGAACGAGGGGATCTCCATTCTAGTAAGGCATTTATTATTTTACCGCATCCTATTAAAAACGTGAGGCATGTATGCCATCCAACTCGTAATATTGGGGTCTTCAGGTTTTATGTAAATTATATGCCGCCTATTGCTTGTGTGCTTTGATTTGATTTAAAATCTGTACACTATGAATAGCCGATAGATAATACCGTAGCCTGTTATCTAGAAAGAAAATCCCAATCGATGACGATATTTCTACTTGTTGCGTATATTTGTTGCATATTTGTTGCACGCTGCATGTTCAACACTGAATTATTGATGGCCTACCAAGCCTTGTAATAGCTGTGTTGTGGAACTAAGCGTCTCCTCTCGTTTTGTACTTCCTCCAGAGAGCTGCGATCAAGGCGGTTGTGAGGACCTAGAGTCGGACAAACCGGCCAAACAGACCCGGACCCGGAGGAAACCGCGGGTGCTGTTCTCCCAGTCGCAGGTGTTCGAGCTGGAGAGGCGCTTCAAGCAGCAGCGCTACCTGTCCGCCCCGGAGAGGGAGCACCTGGCCAGCTCGCTCAAACTCACCTCCA
>NC_044062.1:486750-491750 GCF_902167405.1 Gadus morhua | reverse complement strand
ATTATTGTTATTATTATTATTAAATTTGAACCCTATGTTTTCATCATTATTATATTTATGATCATACGATTACGATTATGATTTACTATTTGTCATATGATTGCTCTTTAATTATTGTAAAGCTCGTGATTGAAGTGGGCTAAAGGCTACTGGCCTCAACTTCATCATCGTCTTCATTTATGCACGCGGGGAGATTAAAACGAGCAAAGGGCGGGAACGAGGAGGAGCCGGAGCAGAGGCTCAGCCCATCCGCGGTGAGCCTACTTGGGCTCCGGAGTGCAGACTGCAATACTGACTCTCTTGACAGCTGCTGACGCATCGACACCTGACTACAGAAGACTTGCGGTGACTCGCAGCTGGCAATCAATTCACCTGATTCGATTAGTCGATCAGTGAATGCGGACAAGTCGATAACAAAACATGACACTGTCCCTTTTCCCGTTCTCCATCAACGACATCCTCAGTAGAGGACTGGAGGCGCGGGAGAACCTTAAGAAGGGCACTACGGCAGAAGCGTCAAGGCAACCCACCTGCAACGCCGCAGAGAGGGAGGCCGTGGGACGGGGTAAAGCCCGGGATCAGTGCAGGACGGTCCCGGCGGAGCTGCCTCGTGCAGAGGTGTGCGGAGAGGGAGGCGACGCGCCTGGTCCCGGGTTGACTACTGCTGGGATTTATACATCTGAGAGCTACTGTGGAAACTTCCCACGCTGGGGAGCCAAACACACTTCACTCAAAGAAGGTAAGGGAGTCTCTCCTTTCACTGCGCGAAATCACAACGTTGATGGTTCTCACTGAGAACATATCTGTCTGTCTGTGAGGAATAGGACTACATATTTTTCAAAAAGTGCATTTGTGTGTGTAGGGGTCCGATAACCTCGAGGGCCGCATAATTATGATCTGATGCATCGCTAAGTTCAGCTGGTTTATTTCCTATCGATTTACAGCCGGCAATTAATACTTTCCCTTTCAGCCATTGATGGTCTCACACAGTATAGGACGCAATGTCTGTCTGAAAGATGTCCCTATAATGTCATCGGTGAAATAAAAAGTATGGTACAGATGCATAAATCGTTTTATGCAGGCTGCATCACATGACATATCTGCCACTTTGAAGTTACAAGACCTTAAGCTGGCGGAACAAATATTTTCAAGGACACATAAAACAAAAAGGGGATTTCTGCATCTTTAAGAGGTTTTTCTAAAGGGTCGCTTGTTCCCTGTTTGACCACATGTCCCTCTACATCTCCAACCACGCAGAGAGGGAAGAAGAACGAATGCACTGTTCGAAGCACGACAATAAAGACGACGACGGCGGCGGCGATAGGTTCAAATTCGAGACCAAGGATTCGCAGCCCGGGTCCGGCAGCAAGAAGCGCTCCCGGGCGGCCTTCTCCCACGCGCAGGTGTACGAGCTGGAGCGGCGCTTCAGGGTGCAGAAGTACCTGTCCGGCCCGGAGCGCGTCGACCTGGCCGCGGCGCTCACACTAACCGAGACGCAGGTCAAGATCTGGTTCCAGAACCGGAGGTACAAAACCAAACGACGTCAGCTGCTGTTGTCGACGGGGCTGGCCCCGTCCAGCCCCCGCCCGGGCCTGCTGGGGAAGAAGGTGGCCGTCAAGGTGCTGGTGAGGGACAGCCAGAGACAGTACCCGGGGGGGTTCCCCGCTGTGCCGCTGTATTCCACGCACCAGTACAGCCCCTACCTCCACTGTTTCCACACGTGGCTGCCGGGCAGTAGGCCTGCTCTGCTGCGGGGGAATTGGCCCACGGAGGCATACATTTACAAAGGATTGGGTGGAGAAGACTTTGGTGTTAAAGACATTAGTACGAATGGGCAACAATGAGACACGAGCGGACGTATTGAGTTGTTGTTCCAAACGACGCACCGGCTGCTCATGTTTTGTCCTTCACGAAAGTTACATGTTTTATGATTGATTCCCTATTTCACGATTTTTAGATTAATATAATGAAACAAGCACCTCAACCTCATTATGATTTGTGATATGACTTATCATTTAAAACCGTTGCTCTTTTCAGGACAGCTGAGGTAGATCCTTTTTTTTTTTTTTACTTTTTATGTGAAATGTTCTTATTGAATTGGAACAATTTAATATTCTCTTATTTACAATGAGAGAGTTTGTTTATCTAATAAGTGGAATTTACGTTAGTCACCCCAACGGTTGACTTTTGATTACGCATTTCGATTACAGTGTAGCCTTAAGCACAAATAAAGGAAGGGCTTTCTGTTCATCTTGAGGCATTGCTAAAAATATGTATATCCCTTGATTTCCCCGTGTAAACTGCTTTTATTGTGCTGCAGGCCTACTTAAAGAGCACCGGAGTTTTTCAGTTGTATCTGTAAGCTACATGAACCAAACCATCCGTTAATTTAAATACAAGTGACATAGGCCTACATACTCTGAGTCAATTATAAATGGTATGCCCTAGAAGAATGGAAATTGTTAACAAAGACTATTTATTAACCTGTCATTATTATTTTTGTTTTTATTATTATTATTATTATTATTATTATTATTATTATTATTATTATTATTATTATTATTATTATTATTATTAATTATTATCATAAAATAAAAGCACCGGTTTTGTATACTTATTGTACTATTTATTATCATATTATTATTTACTATTTTGACCATAACTACCTAGTGGAAGGAGACACCTTCAAAAAGGTGTCTCCTTCAAAAAGGAAGAAATGTAGTCCTTTTCATAATATCTTATATTATGTATGATTGTCAAACTCAAGGAAATTGTTTTTGAAATAGCTGTCCAGCCCATAATATATTATGTGTGTATGTGCATGGTTGGATTGGTGTGGGTGTGTGTTCGTGTGTGTGTGTATGTGTGTGTGTGTGTGTGTGTGTGTGTGTGTGTGTGTGTGTGTGTGTGTGTGTGTGTGTGTGTGTGTGTGTGTGTGTGTGTGTGTGTATGTGTATGTGTGTGTATGTTGGTGTGTGTGTGTGTGTGTGTGTGTGTGTGTGTGTGTGTTTGTGTGTTTGCGTGTGTTTTGTATGTCTCTACAATACTGATCCCTTTGAACAACACAATATTTGAACATTTTTATTATTCCCCAAAAAATAAACAGCAATTGTTGTTGTCTCAAATCACAAAAAAAAAAATCAATTTAGTTGTTAACAGCTTCAAAGTAAAGCATGTATGTACCAAACTCAAGTTTACTCTGAATTCCTGATGAATTGATCACTTTTACAGAAACAAATAGTAAAATAACTTCGACTGTCCTAAGCCCAGTTCTCCATTGTGTTCCTGCTGGTGTAGCCTGGATGTGATGCATCACATGTACCTGTCAACCAGTGACTGTTTACTCTAATACAGGTTCTGCAATTTCTACCTCAACACTCAATGACAAAGTTAAGCTTAGATAAACATCCATCCACTCCATCCATCCATCTATCTACTTACTTTTGTATCGGCAATCAGATTCTGCCGTTCTTGCTTACATAGCCATCCAACTACCGAAGTGAGACTATAGGTAGAGTGGGTATTTACAGTTATATTCTCCTGGAACTGCTGCCGTTTCAACAAACAGCCAACGCTTCCCAACATTCCCCCCTATAGTTTTATTCTGTATGCATTAAGTGTATTGTAGTTTGGTATCCTATTTATCCTTTTTGCACGTACAGTAAGATAACACAAACATCTACATATTCGTATGTGAAAGCTTGGCAATAAAAAGCATTTGTTTGGCTGCAATAAAGACTACACTCTTACACACATTTGAGAATCTAACAAACGTTAAAAACAAAAAAAGGATATAAAGTCTCGAGGAAGTAGCTACTAGTCAAAAGTAACAGACCAACACACCTCGGGCTTTGCCTAGGGAACTTGGGAGCTTCTTAGCTGTGAGAGGCAAACCAAACATACGCATTTCACAAACTTTTTTTAGAAGAAATCAGGTAGTGTGTTCTTGTTAAAGGATGTCTAGAGAGCAGACACCCCCCGGGGGGGCGTCTCTCATGCTCCTGAGCAGCTGCATGAGTCAGAGCGGGTCAACAGACCGTGGCGATGTTGCAGTGCACCATTCACATGAGACAGATACCATCAATCATGCGCGACTGAGGAGACTACACCCATATCCCACTGCAATGGAGAGTCAGCGGTGTGACACTGCCATCGCAAAACAAAAACAAATCAAGTATTTTCGAGTTCTTTCTTGCTGTTTTTAAATATTTGTCAGGTTAGCGGTGCACACAGAGCCTTCGGGAGCTACAACGCAAAGCGCAGCGCAGCAACGTGAACCATCTTCATTATTTTATGACGCTAAACTTGGCCAATGTTTGTCTATTAATGTTCAGAAATCCACGGTGTCAATTTGCGTTGTTTACAGGACTTGGAATTCATTCAGCTGAAAAATGATTGATGGTTGGGACTCTTCCAAGTCTTATGCATGACATGTGAACAGCGAATGGGATGGGTGCCACTTGAATGAGACTAAACACCTACTCCCTTACTTTCACCACTACAACCTGTTCAACCGAAACGTCTCAGCTATTTTGCAGTGTTGTTGTGCATTGTGAAGACCAGGCTTCTGTGTGTGTGTGTGTGTGTGTGTGTGTGTGTGTGTGTGTGTGTGTGTGTGTGTGTGTGTGTGTGTGTGTGTTTGTGTGTGTGTGTGTGTGTGTGTGTGTGTGTGTGTGTGTGTTTGTGTGTGTGTCTGTGTGCATGTGTGTGCGTGTGTTTGTGTGTGCTTGCGTTTGTGTGTTTGTGTGTGTGTGTGTGTGTGTGTGTATGTGTGTGTGTGTGTGTGTGTGTGTGTGTGTGTGTGTGTGTGTGTGTGTGTGTGTGTGTGTGTGTGTGTGTCTGTGCGTGCGTGCGTTTGCCAGCGAAAGGCATCACATTTTTTTATTTTTGCCAAATATAACCTTTCCTGAACTATTTGCTTTAGCTATGAATATAATATGAATAGTTTATCCCATACAGTTATTTAAGAATATGCACACATATGTTTGTATTCATATGCA
>NC_044062.1:419250-474250 GCF_902167405.1 Gadus morhua | reverse complement strand
GTGCATTGTTAAACCAGGATTATGTTAGATTAAGTCAGAATGGGTTTGATTAGATTAAATACAATATTTGCTTTTATAGTTGTTTCAGGAGTTTAATCCCAACCTGTCTGGATTTGAATGTACTGCAAACTAATTGACAGGAAGTGCTGCTACTATTCTAAAAACAATCATCACACCCACCATCGTGAGGAGAGACCGACAGAGAGAGAGCCAAGGTGTTCGCGCTGACAAGAAATGGTTGCGTGTGTGTGTGTGTGTGTGTGTGTGCGAGGAAAGCCCGGACGGGGTGTGTTAGGCCTGTCATTTCCTAACCACGCTCAGTGAAAGCAGCTGTTGATAGCCCTCTTAAAGATGATGCTAACGCAACACACAGCTGTTGATAAGCCTCTTCAAGATGCTACTCAAACAGTAAAGTCCACAGGTGTTTGGATTTGATGTGCACGTAGTCTTGGGTTGCCAAGACGCCTAGTTGTATCATCTAAATGTCACTTTAATATCTCTATCGCTATCTCAAATTGTCATAAGAGTCTTGAAAAGCGAATTGTAACCATTGATATTGGGTCTTTCTTTTACTCTAATGAAGAAGATTGAATGGATCAAAACAGGGCCTGTTGGACATCCTATAACTTCTACTTATCTTAGTTCTACTCAGGGAAAAGGTTATCTCATTGTGACACAATGCTTCTGCAGTTCAGGGTCCACTTCCTTGAGCTTAAAGGTGGATTAGTGCTTGTTAAGACGTTCTGTATAAACTTTATATACATATATATTACATATATTTATCTTGAAGGACTCCAAGATTAAGTCAATTAGATCAAATGAATAAGGGATGAGTGTTCGGATCTCTGTACGGTCTATGGTAACTAGCTGCCAACAGAACAGCCCCAGTAGAGACTTATTCTCTGGTTATGAAGTCTCCACTCATAACACAGGAAGGGCAGTCTGATGGAAACGGTGTTCCCACTCCCAGGCAAAACGCTCTGGGTTTAGAGTCCTTAGACTAAATGGTGTTCCCACTCCCAGGCAAAACGCTCTGGGTTTAGAGTCCTTAGACTAAATCGATATTGAAAATGTTTTCACTTTGAAGAATGCAACTGTGGCGAAATCAACAAACTTTATCAACAAATCATTTCAAATGAACGATGTATTCAGATCTGCGCAAACTGTAAACTCATGACTAAAAACACATCCTGCCATCTTAAAGTCAAGGTTTAACAGCAACTATTTTTTTCCCCTTGTGGCACTTCTCCAGGCACACAGTGCATGATATCTCACCACAAATGGTGATAACCCAAATCGGATATTATCAATTCCAGATTATCAATCCACATTAGCACAAACCTAGTGTGTAATGCCCCAGACAGCATTTAGGAATATGTAGGCTCTTGCATGTGAGACATGAATTCAAGCTTTATGCATGAAGATGAGGCCCAACGTTAAACTCTTTATTAAGCAGAGAGAGTGCAGTGCCAGTGTTGCCACTAACAGACAACCATCAAGAATGAGAGCTTCAATTCAAACAGAATCCAGACAGTCGACACACTACACATGGCTACGTTAGCATGAAGAGTAGGTACGGTATTGAAACAATTGAGGTCTAAAACATACAGGTTACAGACATACAGCCCATAAAGCTTCAGATCAGCTCTGCCCAATTTCACTCATTTTGCTATCGAGATGAAACTGCGAACCCATGTTCTGCTATAATTTTTTCTGCCAAATTGAGATGGCAACATTAATATTAAGTTGTACAATTTTAAGGGTGATTGATGATCGTATGTATCAATGCAATGCTTTATACGTAAACCAGACTTCATGAAAAATAAACCGATGATAATAATGACTGATGGAACCCATTAAGAGTCGGTTTCTGCCTGGTGGACCACATCGGTATCTTGGATCAGGACTGGGTCAAGTTTATATATTTCAGATTTTTTTTTTTATTCAGAGGTCACCAAATTCACAGCTTCAGAGATACCTGTTCTACACAAGCTAATTTAAATCACAAGTGTGTCCCATTAGGTTCAGTGGGATCGTTTGCGGCCTGGGGATCCTTACAAAAAAGATCACATTTAATTTCATTGATTTTTGGTCTCTAATGTAATACTTAAAGTGTGAATATTGTGTAAAATTGCGTTATACCTTCAGTCGAACCTAACAATGCTCCGCCGTCTGTAGACCATCTCTCCAACTCAACGGTTCACATTCATAGACCGATGAAGCTCCCCGCGCCAGTCAGAGACCTGAGTGGTGCTACACCATGTAAATATCATCTCCTCAGATACAAGCCCCCCCCAGTCCACCCTGACCACACCAACAGAGGCTCAGCAACAGAAGGAGCCAAAGGAAATGTACACAAGCTGTCTTTCATATATCTGCTTTGTCTGACCAGGTGGGGGGGGGGGGGTCATTTCTATTCTCTTTGTGATAGTGATGACTGCACACCTTCTCAGTGGCCCCATACAGTGGAGGAAGGGGGGGGGTGGAGGGGGAGGGGGGGGGGTGGAGGGAGGAGGGGGGGGAGACAGGAGGAGGAGGGGGGAGGGAGGAGGGGGGAGGAGGGGAGGGAGGAGGGAGGAGGAGAAGGAGGGCGAGGAGGTCTACATCTCGGCCTCGCGGTGCTGCAGCCTGCGCCCGTGCTGGCGCTTGGTGAGGCCGTACTTGAAGAACTCGTACACCGACCAGCTGATGGCCGTGGAGGGCATCTGGTAGATGACGCGGGCCTGCGAGCCCCTGAAGAAGCCCCGCAGGCCGCCCAGCCTGTACACCGTCCGGAAGGCGTGGGCCAGCCCCGTGATCTGTCTGTGGGGGGCGGGGCTCTGGCCGGGGCCGGGCGCCGCCGCCAGCGAGCCCAGTGCCAGCGACTCCTGGGTGTTGAGCAGCGTCTTGCACACGTCCAGCGGCGTGGTGGCGGCGGCGGCGATGGCCCCGGCCAGCGCGCCCGACACCACGTGGGACGAGGGGTTGTACTGTCTGTGCGGGTTGAGCTGCTCCTGCAGGTACTCGTAGGTCATGAAGTGCAGCGCCTGGAAGGGCACGTTCATGGTGAGCTGCGTGGTGTAGCTGCGGTAGAAGGCACCGCCGCCCTCCGTCCGCCACACGGCGCGCACGCAGTCCAGCACGCCGCGGTACGGCGAGTTGTACATCTGCATCCGCTGCTTCACCACTGAGGGGGGGGGGATCAGACCGGGGGGCCGGAGGGGGGGGGGGGGGGGGGGTAGACATTAGTGAGGGACTGAACCAGTAGGTCAGTAGGATAGAGACGGGCGCGTCTTGGACCTTGGCTTTAGCACGGAAGCAAACCCTTAGCCAGCTGACGCCCCCAGCAGCTGTGGAGGCTTATGATTGGGCTTGGTCCGATGACAGGCATGAGCAGCTGGCCTGCAGCGGCTTTCAAGGGAACTCAGAACTAAATATACAGGAATAAATACGCACATTCAACCCGCTTATGGGAACTAAACCGATGTAATCCCCAAAAGACAACCAAACAGGGGTTGAGAAAATAAGAATGTTTTTGGTTGGTCGTTCAACTTCTCGCTATGGGTAGCTTGACGCGTCTGAAACTTCATGTCTTCAGCCTTGTTGTGTGTCCGTGTGTAGATGCGTGTGTATACGTGTGTGTGTGTGTGTGCGTATGTATGCGTGTGTGTGCACGTGTATGTATGCGTGTGTGTGCGCATTTATGTATGTGTGTGTGTGCGCGTGTATGTGCGCGTGTATGTATGCGTGTATGTGTGCGTGTGTGTATGCGTGTGTGTGCATGCATGCATGTGTGTATGCATGTGTGTGCGTGCGTTTATGTATGCATGTATGTGTGCGTGCGTGTGCGTCTATGGATGTGTGCGTGTGTGTGTTCAGGAATGCTCCTACCTTCCGCTGGGTTCATGGCCGCATCGTGAAGCAGTGTAGCCACACATCCCGCCGCCCCTGGTAATCACATACCACACATCTCAAAACACATGCAGCCAAGGTGAGGCAGAAGTACTGTAGAGGCAACACAAATCTAAAAGCAGAACAAAGAATAGATGAGCAGCAAGCGCAATCCATCTTTATTATGATTTTTAGAATTATGTTTTATGGAAATTATGCTAAAGACTGCCGTTTTCTGAACTACACTTGGTTATCTTACCAGTGATTTGTTGGTTAACAGCTCGTACCATTAAAAATGAACCATCCTAAAATAGTACAGATCTATTGAGAGGGACTGAAATTGTGGAGTAGCTCCCGTTTGAGTTCAGGCTGTAAATGGTAAGAGAGCAGAGAGTGACCCCTAGTGGAGAAAGCGGGTTGTTGCTCCTTTGGAGAGCTTCACCAAAAGAGTGACGGAGAGAAAAAGGGCCGGACAGGACAGAAGAGAGGACAATAAAGACTTACCGAGTCATCCACTACTCTGGAAAAGAGGGAAGAGAGAGTAGGGAGAACAGGGAATAAGGAATACGTAGGAACACAAAAGCAAGTCTTCCACGGTTACGTTTTGGCAAAACTGCTAGTGATCTTAAATTCTTCGAAGCCGAAAGCTTTCAGAGCGACAAAAGGCAGGTTTTCCAGATCCAGACAACCTTTAGTTATAATCTATCTATCCTCTCTAGGCCACCTCAGGTTTTTCATAAGTGGTCGTCCAGGGCTACATATGGATCGTTCTGAATCAGCAGCTCTATAGATATATCAGTCGGGAGGGCAGTGTGGATAAGGAATCAGTCAAACTTTGGTCAGTCGCCACTGATAACCTTCTGGCCCATTGTCCAAAAAGGCCATTAGCTGCACTAAAACAATTTTAACGGTTTGGAAATGCGATTGTGTGTATGCATGTGTGTGTGCGTGGGTGTGTCAGTCTGTGCGGTACCATTAGCCAAATGACTGTTAGCCCCTGGATGAATGCGATCACTTAGAGTCTTTTTAAGTTTCTCGTAGCAGGCGAAATAGAGAGCGTGGGCCGGTCCCGCCCCGACTGCTGTGGCGTTCAGCCCTCTCATTGGTCGCCAAACTCCCTCTGTGGTTATGATTCGCCGCAGGGCATCCATCACATTTCTGTAGTGGGCGGCGGGGTCCGGCTGCAGGCTCTGCATGCGAGTCTGACAGTGGGAGACAAGGACACAGCCACCATTAGAGCACTAAGGTCTGACAGCCGAGGACACAGCCACCATTAGAGCACTAAGGTCTGACAGTGGGAGACAAGGACACAGCCACCATTAGAGCACTAAGGTCTGACAGACGAGGACACAGTCACCATTAGAGCACTAAGGTCTGACAGACGAGGACACAGCCACCATTAGAGCACTAAGGTCTGACAGACGAGGACACAGTCACCATTAGAGCACTAAGGTCTGACAGACGAGGACACAGCCACCATTAGAGCACTAAGGTCTGACAGACGAGGACACAGTCACCATTAGAGCACTAAGATCTGACAGTGGGGAGACAAGGACACAGCCACCATTAGAGCACTAAGGTCTGACAGTGGGAGACAAGGACACAGCCACCATTAGAGCACTAAGGTCCGACAGTGGGGAGACGAGGACACAGTCACCATTAGGCCTAAAAAAAAAATTTGTTTGGTTCCGGTTTCCGACCGACCCTGTCAATTTATGTGCGACCCAAATTATTTTATGAGCTTTATATTAAAAAAAAAAAAAAAAAAAAAAAAAAAAGAATATATGTTTTTGATGCAAACTATAATTACGTTTTGGTACAGCACCTCTTCATTCTGTACAAGGATGAGCGAATTTTCTCGTTTTTAAATGAAAACAACCTGTCTATCATTCGCTGCCGCTGGAAAAAATAAAATAAAAAAATAAAATAAATTCCCTACTACCCATGACCTCAACTGACAACCAAACTTTTTTTTTTTTTAGGCCTTAGAGCACTAATGTCTGACAGTGTGTGTGTGTGTGTGTGTGTGTGTCACTGCAACCATAAAACATAAAAAAAACTTTCTAAAGCCAAAAATAAAGTGATTCTAGGGTAGGGTGGACACTGGCTCCTTTAATTTCACTAGGCCAGTGAACACCAAACGCATGTGGTGGATTGGTTAGCCCCATGGATTTGGTGTGTGTTTATGCATACCTGGTCAATGCCCTTTGCACCAATTGTAAATATAATCTGTGACTTTGTTCAGAAAACAAGGATGCAATAGGTCACACATCTTTAGCCTTAGCCCTATAATAACAGCAGCATACTCAACTTAATACATTAGCTTGAAGCACCTAGGCC
This sequence comes from Gadus morhua, assembly GCF_902167405.1. NCBI lineage: Eukaryota > Metazoa > Chordata > Actinopteri > Gadiformes > Gadidae > Gadus > Gadus morhua. The sequence continues at coordinate 468,040 of NC_044062.1, read as the reverse complement.
TTGGTACTAGTTAATCAATAATCATTTTTAGGTTTGACCTTCATAAGGTGAGTTGATACATCTTATCTCAAGCCCCTTGTGTTTATACTTTTAAAACAGGGCTATGACCTTTGAATTGAAAACTAGGAAGGGAACAGCTAAACCAGGTCATACGCTCAACTGGTGAATACATATCCTGGCATATATATCTTCACATATCTTGAGCACTAAGTGCATTCAGTATACTTAATCATATAAAACTAGACTAAATGTATTTTGATCAAATAGGCCATGAGCTTTTGAAGATTTTTTGCTTCATGTGAGCAAACCTAACTAACACAGAACCGATGGTGTCTCATATATATATATATACACACACACACACACACAGTATATACATACATAAATAGTTAGGTTGCTAAGAAACAGAATGCCATCAATGACACCATCGGTTCTGTGACTGACACAGCAGTAGGCAGCAGCGCCTGATGGAAGAGACATGGATGGAGCCTGTTGTGTTTCTAAAAGGGTCTCATCAAACTGACACAGCCAGCTGACAGACCTGTCCATGTTCTACACAATAGCCAGCAGAACAAAGATTAACCAAGATGACATTGTGTAGCAAGACAACATGCCTGGATCCGTTCAAAGGCTATACAAACTATAACATTGTAATTTAGCCATCTTAATAGATTATATAATCAATCTACCTGAATGGTATTAAAAGGCCCACGTGTAATAATCGCTGTAGGGACCACATGATAACACTAGCTCCATTCAAATAACATGACGCCCATGTGACCAAAAAAACACAACAATCATTTGGTTATGGACTTGAGAGGAACACTAGCCGTTCTACTAAGAAAAAATAGGCCATATGACAGAATGCCCATATGTCCCAAAGAACACTTTTAAAATATTTAGCGGTGCACAATGGACCTGCCAAGAAACGTATTTTGTCAATGTAGCAGCGATTATACCTGACAGATAAGCTTTTCTAGTCCATGAGTTGGTGATATTGGGGTTTACAAATGTTATCGTATATAATGCGACATTAAATGGACAAAACTTAATTTTGATTCACTGCACGGTTCGGGAGTTATATATAAACGTATGTAACATTGCAGCCGGTAAGACATGACGACACTTGCGAGCTTATACTATAGCTGTTCAGCCTGCCTTTTGATAGCAGGTAGTGTGCATTATTTAACTTGTGATTACATGCAAGAGACCGGTTGGTTGACACGTTAGCCTCGGCGGATGACCTTGCCCTCGCATTCACTTCTTGTGCTGCAGAAAATGTGTAGCAACCAAGCTAACTGGCTATGCTAACAAACATACAAAACACTAGTTTTGGCCCGAGCAAAGCCCATCAAATAGAGCGGGTCACAATTAAACAACAAAAACCAGCCACGGGATGCCGGCTAAACACCAAGTTGTGCTACCTTGACACAGTCGATGGGAAACATGAGGCAGTGTTCCATGATCCCGGCTACGGCTCCGGCCAACATGTGGGTGCTGGTGGAAGCTCCCTGTGGCAACCCTTCGTAGTCCGCATCGGAGTCCTCTGTCAGATCTGGCGACCCACAGCAATAATGGACAGTCTGTAGGTCTAGTTCGCCCCCGACCCGGGGTGTCAAAGTGCCCATGATACTTTCCGAAAGTCCCCAGAATCTACCCCCAAGCCATCGAACTTCTGCCCCGGCTGAGGCACCAGCTACCCCAGATTCATTGCCTGACGTCTCCGCTGTCATCCGACGTTTCCTTATGAACCCCTCTACTTCCATCGGCATCCAGACTACACGCAGAGGCCCGAAGATAGCGATAGACAGCCGTCTTGATGTTAATCAAAACATAAAAGTTTATGCATTCCCCTGAGACGATTTGAAGCCGCGTATTTGCTTCGCCATTCCCTCGCACACCTCTACTACCACACTCCCAGCCAAGGCCAAGGCGGACACCATAGGGGGAAGTGGATTCTGATTGGTTGTGATGCTATATCCGGGTCAGGACATTGGATAACGGACCATGCATTCATGCATGTGCAATAAATAACGCGCAACCTGTTCATTTTAATAATTGATTTTTTTTGTTTTTCTTTGTATTTGCAATGAATTTTCCCATTATGAGATTGAACCACGCACCCTGCCAAACATATCGCATTATGATAAAACGATCGCTGATAACACTATCTGGCCGATAGGGGCAGGAGAGTGCAGTGTTGGTGGCGCTTCCCTAAACAATAACTTGTTTTCGAATCCTTACGATACGCATTTCGCACATTGCAAGATGGTAAACCTACACATGGCCTGTATCTGATTTCAATGTAATTTGCCTTCGATAAAGGTTACTGATAAATGCCATAGTGTGGAATGGGCTAGGTTGTTGTGAATGACTGCATGTAGACCTATTTAACTCAGAAAAAATAAAATACCATATTCTCAATATACATTGTATTCTAAATATGTAGGCTATATTAATAGGCCTATTATATTTATCACTAGAAGACTATAAACAGATAATAACGTAAGTTATCTCTGTAAACAATTGATGGAAATGTATCTCATTCTCCTCCGCCTATCCCATATCGAGCAACAACAAGTAATCGCTTTTTCCCTTTCGAAAACAACATAACCGACTTGATATCTTGTCAAGCAATAGGCCTACTTGTATACTGACAATCTGACCGCAATTGTTAAGGCATAGTGTTGTTTCATTATATGCGCTTTTGCAATTGTACTTTCTATTCTGAGGATAGGCCTACTATCAATCTAGAAGACAGATATCTCTGTTTTATTGCACTTCTATCTCGGTATTGTCTCTTGAAAAGTCATGCTTAAGCGATTATCCCACACAACATAAACAATTCTTTCAATTGTAAAAACGATTTGGTTTATTGTTATGTTTGGGGTTTACCATGTCAAGAAAACAGTAAACTTTGCACTCCCAAGTGTTCATGAAGCATGATAACTCTTGAATACTAGTTTGGTAGCCCTGAGGTAAATGTCCTTTTGTCTGGCCCGCAGACATATCTGACTGGACGGAAATGAGCAGATTTCTCCACAAAAATGATAAGTGTGTTTCGGATACGGAGTGACCGAAGGAACCGTATTCAATTTCCAGCCTTATGGCCCTGAACGGAGCCTTCAAAGGGGCGCAGTGTTGAATTTCTGCCGACAAAGGGGAATGAAGTGTTAATTTCTGCTTACAAGAACAGAATTGCCTGCTCCTGATCTAGTTAATGTTGATTGGCTGTGGCCCACAGATGTTCCTTAAAGGAAAACCGAGCGGGCAACATATCCGTGTTGTTGCTTTTGCCCTGAACCTAATGCTACTCTAACACACCTAGGGAGGGTAATGCTAGACCCGGTTGGAAACCCTAGATTGCTTACAACACCACATTTGGATCCTTCCCTTCAGAAAAAAATGGTGCAATCTATAAAAGGCAGAGGAATTATTTTACACAGCCTAAGCAAAATATTGTTAAAAAAAACAAGGGTAGATGGTATAAAATTACAAAATAACTTATTTACGTTCTGCTGTGTTTGGTTGTTTCCATACGAGTACAGGCAACACCCTCCCCATCGAAGTCCCCGGAGACGTCCGTCTGCCAACTCAACTCGGTCCGTATTATGAGCTATGTCAGGGGGCAGCGTCGAACGCAGCCTCTTATCAAATTAAAGTCGTATAACTGAACCACTTAGGACCATTAAAGGTCTCCCATCAGACATCTTTAACGATGGCCACTGCAGAACACCTCATTGAGTAAAGAGCCTGAGATGGGCCTTTACTTGGAGAGGCCTTATCGTCTTCGTCCCCGACAGAGAGCACTATTTAACTCTTGTTCGTGTCTGATTTTATATTCTTCATATATTCAGCGAAAACATGTCATTTAATTCGTCAAATGCATTCACAAAATATATGGAATTCCCTGACATAGACATGGAAAACATAGTGAAACAAAATGAACAAGCGGTTTTCTATATCAGTACAGACTGGCAGTACATGATGTTTATGATAACTTGCATTCTGCGTTTCCTCAAGGCCTGCTGTTTCTGGATGATCTGCCAACTGCAGATTTCTGCTGCAAGGTATGGCTGCAGCTGTGGTTTATTAATGGTATTACTCTGCCACCACGAGGACAGTTGCAGAATGACAGGAAAAGGCATGTCTGCAATGTTCTTCCTGGCACAGAAATTAAATCTGTAGCTCAGCGGATTATTATTAGTAAATAGAAGGGCAGAGAAACGGTACTTGAATCTGGAATTTCTAGCAATTTAATACTTTGATAGATTCAGTGCTACATGCATTCCATTTTAAATGCTTAAATGCGTCTTAACAAACTCCCTGGAATAATTAAGGGTTATTATTCCTTAATTTTCATGCCAATTGCAACTAACTTAAAAACAATTGGTTGGATATAGCAATGCAAATTTGTTCCTCAGCCAGATGGACACAACCCATGACATCCCAATTACTGTTCTGGGCAAGACTCGAGAGCCATTATGATGTCGTAGGGGCGTTAATGAGCTGAAAGCCGGCTCAGATGTATACCGACGCCTGCTTGAGAGCAGGGGGCGTAGCCTACCCGAGAACGCCTCAGAGATAGATACAAAAAGATGGAGACGTGGTCGCTATGGTTGCCAACAAATTGTGGACAAATTGTGTTTGTGTGTGTGTGTGTGTGTGTGTGTGTGTGTGTGTGTGTGTGTGTGTGTGTGTGTGTGTGTGTGTGTGTGTGTGTGTGTGTGTGTGTGTGTGTGTGTGTGTGTGTGTTTGCTCAATATGATTTTAGCATAGTGTGTTCCTGTTCCTTGGCTCTCAGACCGTAGGCGGGGAGCAGAGGGGAGACGTTCCCTCCATGACTTTTAATCCAATTCTAACGAATTAATTGTCAAGTTAATTCGTCAGTGAATATTTTAACATTCAAAGAACCCAAAGCGAGTCTTCTTAGACTAATGTAGTGCCTATAGCCAGTCACCCTTGGGCTGGGTATACGTGATCTAACTATTATTAATGCGAGCACTCAGTCTAAATCTTCGAACGCTGTATTTTTTATCAATTACATATGGCCTGCATGGAGAGCATCATTAAATGACCTAAACAACACTAAGTACACTATAAATGTAATAGATACAATATGTTAAGTGATCTTCAAACCATATTTTATTTATTTTCCATTCAAAATTTAAGAGTTATAAACTTCCTTCGTCAAAAGATATGACAACCAGAAAACAAACAAACCAAACAAGCTTATTTAAAACTTTTAGTGATGAAAATAAATGTTAAGCAGTAGGCAAACTACATGAATCATGATGCTCATGAAAAGCTGTTTCCAAAATCTGCCCCATTTGACATCACTGGTGGGCGTGTCCACCTAGATCTGTGCTGGATAGATGAGCAACGTTACTTCAGTCCACTGGGTAGGCTGGTAGATGATCCGGGGCAGACTTTCGAAACAGCTTGTAAGGCTAATCAGACTCACACCCTGTGGTCAGAGGCGCTGCATCCCATTAGGCATACCAGGCAATTGCTTGGGGCCCCGGGCCACTACTAGGGGGCCCCCTAGAGCCAAAAAAAAAAAAATCGCTCCCCCCCCCCGTCAACAATCCTCCGCCTAGGGCCCCCACACTCCCTAGAATCGCCCCTACCTGTGGCATAATATGTCGCCTTTAACAAGTAGGAAAAGCATTGTCTATGTAGGCCTATTACATCGTCGAGCACTGATCACCTGGCTTCAGAATCAGATCTCCCCGGAGAATGGCCTCCCTGATCCCCAAGGCACCCCCAGTGACTCTGGGCAGGACAAGGCAGTAGCCCCGGGCAGAGCTCCTAGCTATAGTTGGAATCATGATGTTGTATAGCGCAGTCTTAATCACTTCTGATATAACCTATCAATTTGAATGTAGAAAATAATGCATTACACTAGAATTGTAATGCAATCATATATATATTTTAGTGCTGTCAAGCGATTAAAATACTTAATCGCAATTAATCACATTGATGTCATAGTTAACTCACGATTAATCGCAAATCCTTTTTCGATGCTAAATTTCCCTTGATTTCTTTGTCCCATCAATTGTTCTCATTTTAATGCTCCTATCAACGTGGAGAAGGGCATCGGCTTGCCTTGTGCAAAAGTTTTTTTATTGATAACAACATTGGCATATACTGATCAAAACAGGACGATACAAAGAAAAAGCCTATAGTGCAATTAAACGATGAACATACAAACATACTGCCTTGAACATAGCAGCCAGGCTACTGCTTCTTTGTTTTGAGCCAAAGAAAAGAAAAATTAAAAGTTTTTTTTTTTAATATTAATTAGTAATCGCTCGATAAAAAAAATGAACGCCGTTAAAATTGGTTTGCGTTAACGCCGTTAATAACGCGTTTAACTGAAAGCACTAATATATTTTTAATATATTTTATTTTGATGTATTAAAATGTTTTTTATGCCGGAATTGTAATTAGACTAATCTGTCTTGGGACAGGTATTTAGTTACATGATGAGCTGTCAACCTGTTTGCAAGAAGCAAAGTAAGTTTGAGAAGGTAATTCACTGCCATAATGTTTTGAATTTTAAAAGCTATAGCATTTTGTATATCGAAATGTAAACACCATTCATAACATTGAAATAGTATCCTTAGAAAAGTGTCAAGCCGTCCAGTTCTGCCACCTAGCGGACACCCACACCCTACGTCATCCATTCACTCGTGTTCAGATGTAAGTTATAGTGTTATGACGCTTTATTTTAAAATGAATGTGGGTAATGTAGCCTATATTCAAACTCGGACCTCAATAAGCAAAGTGTTTTTTAAGGGGTTCAAATAACCTCATAACGCAAACAAACAGCCAAGATGACAGGAGTCGGTAGTTGAATTTCAGATAGGCCCTAACGTTGTTTTCAAATGACCCAATTTCAATGTTATAAATTCAAACTAATTTCCATATACTAAATGCAATAGCTTTGAAATTCAAAAACTTTTTAACAGTGTGGCTGCATCCATATATTTTCATTTTGATATTTGAAGGCTGCACAGCGGCTCAACGTGTGACTGCATGTGCATAGACATGGTGCCCTCAAAACTAATATTCAGAACCAACACTGCCTCAAATGGCTATTGGCTTAAGCAACACCAGTAGAGGCATATACTTTTTTTTAAATATATATCTATGTGGCATTCAGTCCAATGCTGAAAATATATCTGGCATTCAGTAGGCCAATGCTGTGGTAGGGTGTGCAAAGTATGACCAAGTGTTTCTTTCTGTTCAATAGATAGAACTTTATCAATCCCCTGTAGGAGAAATTTGTTAATGTTTGTCCCTATAAAACAATAATGGTAAAAAAATAAATACAAATCATGATGGTAACTAAGTCAAACCGTCCAATCTGAAGGCTCTACCTAACCACTCCCCAATGCTCACTTCCACCAATGCAAAGCGAACATAAAGGGGAGGGCGTATGGTACGGAGGTAGATTTGTGTCTTTATTATGCAATCAAACAGAATAGGTTTGAGAGCAAAACTTTCCACACTGCAATCAAAAAATAGATTTGAGAGGAAAACTATCGACACTGCAATCAAAAAATGCAAATCCAAAAGTTTTGTTTGCAAATCCAAAAGTTTTGCTTGCGAATCCAAAAGCTTTGCTTTTGGATAGCATCATCATCCATAGCATCATCATCAACGGGGCTGGCTCCCATTCAGTATTATCCAGCACACCTAGGCTCCTGTGCATGCTTAGGGGGAACACCACGTTATATTATCAAATCAAAAATCCACCCCAAACCCTAATTCAATTTCAACTATCAATATTACCATTCCTCTTCTTGTAGTTATAATAAGACGCACACAAATAGGTTCTCCATTGTATTTTTTATCCACAACGGAATCCAAAGTGGACGGAAAAGTGATGGTGCTCCCCCCTACAAATGGCCTGGGCCGCGTGGAGGGGTCAGGTCAACAATAGGGTAGGGCGGCCTGCTCGGTGGCCAGGACTACAAACTACCAGAGAAACCTTTTGAAGAAAGGGCTGGAACCAATGCACCCACAGGGGCCTGCCCTGTCAGTTTACATTCGTCCTCTGATCATTCCAGACGTCCTCATTGGTCAGGCTCCTTTTGGAACAACATCCACAAACTACCTCAACCCTCATGCACACATCACACTCATGATTCCACTGGCGTCCACCCTAATCTTGTTCATGCAAAGTAAATACATTACTTTACTTAGACCGTTCATACAGTGTGTCTCCTACGTTTGTTATAACCCAAGAGCAAGGCATTGACTGCAGCTGCAGAGTTTTGTATCTTACCCCAGGTTTTTTCCGGGGCCACATATATCTGCTTAACAATAGTTTCCCTCTGGTGTGTTTGTGGAGGATGGCTGGTTCAGCAGCCTCACCCAACCCCAGGGTCAAATCCTTCTGAGTCGGTCCAGGTGAGGTTGCTTGAACCATCCATCATCCACACACACATGCACAACTGTTGCCCATTGAGCAATGAACGTGCATAGGGTGCCCATGTAAAGCAGCCGTCACCACACTCAGGGAGAGACCTCCTGCACGGCGACATGGAGCACGAGGTCCTGCAGCATGTCAACAATCCTTTACAATAATCCGGTTTCAAACACCACGTGTCCCTGTCTGGAGGAGCCCAGCGTGTAGCATCGCACCTTGTTACAGCTTGGCTCTTCAGACTAGAAAGGACAGAGAAGGGCTGCCTGAGAGGGCACTGGCCACCAGCCCAGTGGAGGAGGGGGGGGCAGTGCACCGACCGCCAAAGGCCACCGTCTCAAACTCCAGACCATAAAGACTTAAACATTGACGAGCAGCGTCAGAGTCCATGATAGCATACAGGTCCATTTCATACAGTCCATGACTCCAACCAGTACATTCCAGTCTGGCGCCCAATGGCTGAGCTATTGAAGGACGAACTCCTCCACAATCCCCTTCCTTAGGGATTAATAAAAGGCACCTTATCTGTAAGCATATTGTCATGCCACATGTTAACATTAAACAAACATCAGCCACAAAAGAGAGTTTCAGACAGAAGCTGGACTAATTTTATTTACAGAAGTGCATTGATTCATAAGTAACAGAAGCCGGATTACTTTATAGAGCAAAATACAACACACACTCACGCAAGCGTGCGTACAGGCAAATAAAGACTGGGCAAACACATAACAAATGTATGTGTCTCCATTTACAAATGTGTGTGTGTGCGTGTGTGTGTGTGTGTGTGTGTGTGTGTGTGTGTGTGTGTGTGTGTGTGTGTGTGTGTGTGTGTGTGTGTGTGTGTGTGTGTGTGTGTGTGTGTGTGTGTGTGTGGATTTCCTTTTTTTATGGCTGATTATTGCCAACTAAAAGCTGAAGACTAGTGGATATCGGAGGAAGTACAAATATCGAAGTTCTATGACCCAGGCACCATATAACGTGTTGGATTTCCCCCCTCCCATAAGCTCATTCGGAAACATAAAATAGCACACTCGTTCTTTTTACGGCCAGAAACGTTTGCATGCCCAATATTTAGCATGACAGGAGCAGTGTGGACGAGGCAAGGCAGTCGGGTTATCCAAAGCATACAGAACGCGTCCAGCAGAAGAAGCCACACTGCGCTCAAATCCGAGTATGACGTGCTGGTAATCGGAGGAGGTAGGAATGCAAGATCCAGTGCAAATGTTCCGGCAGACAGGACTAGGGATATTGCGACAGCAGCACTTTAATAGGCCTATTCGTTTCTAAACTAAAGGGTTCATAGTAAAGTCCGAAATACATTTCCTCCAACGGTATTCACAACGTTTGTGGCTCCATGGATCAACTTTGGACGATGTTACGTGCCAGCAATATAGTCGCCACTTTGCTTGTAGGCTGTAAAACTTGCAGACATTTCGTAAACAAATTGCAATCTGCTGGACACATTATTTGTGTGAACCATTGGCATTATAATGCTATCGATATTTGTTAAATTTGATTTGGTGTCACAATTGCATTGCTCAATTCTACCGAGTTGGTTTCTGTTTTAGTCGTTTAAGTTTGTATTAACAACCTGTCCACCCCCAACCATGTCCACTTGCCAATGTCTTTCTTATCTTTCTATCGGACCAATATTTGCATCCAGGACACAATGGATTGGTGGCGGTAAGTAAAATGAACAGCAACTAGCAGCCCACTCATATTTCTCATACATATCTGCATACATTAATTCGCTTGTCCCATGCAGGCTGCATATCTCCAGAAAGGAGGGCTGCAGACAGCGGTGCTCGAACGTCGCCACGTCTTGGGGGGAGCCGCCGTTACAGAAGAACTGTTCCCCGGTAAGGTGGAGGCTCGAGTTAATGTGGCAGAACACTAAAAACTATATGCAGCCTTAGAGCGAGGAATGGATTTAGTATAAATGCTTCGTAGGTTAAACTTTTCATGTAGGTTAAGAAACTGCCTCTAATGGAACAAGTTCGAGTTTAAGATATAACAAGAATTGATGAAAATTTTCTAATACGGGTGTTGATAATGTTCTAATTTTATATAAATTTGTCCTCCCTGCAACAGGGTTTCACTTTTCCAGGTGTTCATATTTGCTTAGTTTGTTCAGACCCCACATCTATGAAGACCTGGAACTCAAGGTAGCAAGTTCATCCAGAATATCCTGAACACTGCAGTATTTGCAACACAATCAGCACATTCTTATCTATTTTACTGTCTTCTCTTAAGTGATTCTCAACTGATGGGTTAACCCACAGCCCTTTGACTGAGCATATTCCAAACCTTAATCTTCATGTCAATTCTGGTTGTGACTGAATCACTACCGACACATGTTGGTCCACCAGATGAGAGCCTCTAGTTGAGCTCAAAAGGCATTTTTAATGATGTATGTAATGTCAAATACTTGCTCTTCTCCTTCTTCTCACCGCAAAAGATGAAGGGTATTGTTTGCAGATGGAACAACGTGCGAGGCCCTGACTGAGTTCTCGTTGTGTGTGTGTTCACGCGTGTCTTTAGAAACACGGGCTGAAGATCTACAGGAGGAACCCCCATGCATTCAGCCCTATGCTGGAGGACGGGGTGGGGGGAGCGCCCCCCCGATCCCTCACGCTCGGCTCAGACATGGTCCTGAACCGGAAGGAGATTGGAAAGTTTTCCCAGAAGGATGCCATGGTAGGTCATTTCAGGGGTCCACTGTTGTAAACCCATAATATATTTATGATAAAGTTATGGTAACAACACATATTTTTAAGACAATTATAGTCTATAGACCAGTACAGGGTGAAATTACGCTATTATGCTCCTAGTGTGTTTTCCCATGATCAAGCTCCATCAAAGGTGCAATTTGTGGGATTTAGTGGCATCTAGCGGTGAGGTTTAAAAGTGCAACCTACTGACCAACCACCCTCCACCGCTCCCTTTTTTAAGATAGCTGGCCTGGAAGGGGGCAGTTGGTACTTCTTAAATGATGTCATCGTCTGCGACAGCATCAAGTAGTCATGTGTCAAGTGATGGGGTTCCCTGATAGATTTATAATTTAATCTTTAAATTGAGTCCCTTAGTCTGAAACACTAGTAGTTTGGGAAGAAGGAGGAGGAAACTCTGCATTCATGTCACTGAGATTAAGTTACACTCTGTTAAGCCAATGTACTATCTGGCAACTGTGCTTTTAGTTGTCATTCATGCATCTAGATACATTTGGCCAATCAAAAAATCCTTCATGCATTATTATTATTTGCATTTATGGATGTTATCGTTCGTTTGACTCGCTCTTTTCCAAACACGCAGGCCTATGGAGAGTTTAATGCTTATTTGGATAAGCTTGCCTCAGCGGCTCAACCTCTCCTAGACGCCCCCCCAGTGGACATCATAGGTCTGACCTCAGGTTCCCTGAGAACCAGAATCACAGCGGCCAAGACTTTGATGCCACTGGTCAAATGTGGTACGCTTCCATCTGATGCCTTATCAACGGCAACTATAATCTATTGTCCTAACTAGTCATAATATACACATCCATTATTGACTACTTACGGATGACTTATTGGATCCTTCTGTCATCATGTATGTGGACTGTATGTGTTGAAAGGCCTGAAACTTGGAAAGAACATCCCAGACTTCTATGAGATCGTCACAGCGCCGATAATGAAGGTGATTCAACAGCCACAACACTGTGTTAGTGTTGTCTATACCTTACGAGGATCTTCCTAGAGGCTAAAATACTTTTGGGTTGTCAGATCCTTAACCAGTGGTTTGAGTCTGAGCCACTGAAGGCAACGCTGGCTACCGATGCTGTCATCGGAGCCATGACCAGTCCATACAACCCGGGTAGTGGGTGAGCTATGCTGAACAACACACTCTCCCCTTGATAGCCATGGTAGACACATATTTAGTAGGTAATGTGATTAGAATGTTTTGGGACAGATCCACACTCAAGCACATAAGGTGCAACCTTCATAATGAAATGTGAACAGAAATAAAACATTTGGATAAAAAAATGGACATTTTCAAGGGTCTCTTTACCAATCCTCATGGTGGCTGTGTTGAAGGTATGTGCTCCTGCATCACGTGATGGGGGAGTTGGAGAAGGAGAAGGGCTCATGGGGTTATGTGGAAGGAGGCATGGGAGGCGTGTCCAATGCCATCGCCAGCTCCGCCCGCTCCCATGGGGCTTCAATCTTCACTGAAAAGGCAAGGCTGTCTGACCCGGGTCTGATCCAAGGGTCTCTGACCTGACTCTAACCCAAGGCTGTCTGACCCGACTCTGATCCAAGGGTCTCTGACCTGTCTCTAACCCAAGGCTGTCTGACCCGACTCTGATCCAAGGGTCTCTGACCTGACTCTAACCCAAGGCTGTCTGACCCGACTCTGATCCAAGGGTCTCTGACCTGACTCCAACCCAAGGCTGTCTGACCCGACTCTGATCCAAGGGTCTCTGACCTGACTCTAACCCAAGGCTGTCTGACCCGACTCTGATCCAAGGGTCTCTGACTCTAGTCCAAGGTTGTCTGACCTGGCTCTAACCCAAGGCTGTCTTGCTCTAACCCAAGGCTGTCTTGGTCTAACCCAAGGCAGTCTGACCTGACTCTATTCCAAGCCTGAGTGCACACATTACAGTGTCTGTCCCTTGACATGGCTCAGGAGTTGGCTCAGTTTTCCCCAGCCTTGGGGTCGGGACCCCACTTAAGATTACCTGCTATGAATTAGTTTTTTGCAATAATTTTTTGACCTATTAATGGTTTAACAGTCTTTTATCAGAGTTCTAAAGTTCTATTGGCTTGGCAGGATGTACAGGAGATTCTGGTTGGTCCAGATGGGGTGGCAAAGGGCGTGGTTCTGAAGGACGGCTCAGAGATCCACAGTAAACTGGTTCTGTCCAATGCTACGCCCTACGTCACCTTCAAGAAGCTCACGCCACAGGTGATGAAGGAAGGCCCTGCTTGATGATGATATTTTTAACATGTAAGCGATATCTATATTCTCTATAATCACATGTCCTCTTTATAACAGGCTTCCCTATCTCCAGAGTTCATCAAAGCCATTGATCAATTTGATTACACCTCCCCTGTCACCAAGATCAACGGTACGATATATTAAGTTTTTCATTGATTATAGTCATATTAAGGTTTCCTTTGACTGGTAAAGTGTTGAAGATGCAGCTCCTTTTGGCACCAGACCATCACCCCTGTGAAAAGGTTCCATTACATTTCTGTAAATACAAAAATGAATAACAAATTCACACCTTAGCACAAACAGGAAATCATGTCCTTCTTTTCTGTTTTACAGTTGCTGTAGACAAACTGCCCAACTTCCTGGCGGCGCCCAGCCCAGATGGGAAGCCGGGCCCACACCATCAGTGCTCCATCCACCTCAACTGTGAAAGTGTGGAAGTACTGGAGACTGCTTACAAAGAGTCCATCAACGGAAAGTATTCAACAAGGTCTGCAACTAGTCTATGGTCTTATGGATGTACAAACGCACAAGCACGCACAAACACAAAAACACAAACAAACACACACACAGCCTGTCCCTCATCCATTATGGGGGTTTCTCTTTTGACAGGCCAATGTTGGAGATGACCATCCCCTCTGTGCTGGATCCCACTCTAGCACCCCCTGGTGCCCATGTTGTGTCATTCTTCACCCAGTTCACCCCCTACTATTTAGAAGGCAAGGAATGGACCGATCAGGACAAGGAAGCATATGCCGATCTCGGTAAGAACTTCTTGAAGCCATCAAAAACTGCTTGGGTGACATTCAGTCAAACAGTGTTCAGTTGTTCATGATGTGTTGACGGTTCTAACTGTTGATTGACCCAAACACGAGACTCAAGCCTGTATTTGTATCTCCCACTCCTCAGTGTTTGACTGGGTGGAGCAATACGCCCCAGGGTTCAAGAGCTCGGTGGTGGGCCGGGATATCCTCACTCCCCCTGATCTGGAGAGGATCTTCGGGCTAACCGGAGGGGTTCGTTGTGATCTTGTTCTCTGTGGAGGGAGGGATTTCAATGGGTGACGTGGTGGAGCTCCTTTGCCTATCCACACAGGCTCAAGTACGCTGGGAGGAAGAGCGATTTGCATCCCAGACTTTCTTCCAGGTGCTGCCACAGGTGTGGTCTTAGGAACTACATTTTGAAAAGAGACCCTTACACTTTGAACTATAAAGTCAATATATCAAAATTCATTATTTTACAAAAAACCTCCAAACAAAAATGTTTCTGAGGAAATTAGTCTTGGAACCTGAAGGGTTGAAAAGGGTTTAATCTATTCTACTGAAGTGCATACAGCCTGTGTGATGATGGGATTATTTGTCAGGAGGATTTGCATTTTGCTTAAGAGATAGCTGTTTTTAGTTGTATATTGTGCTCCATGCAATTTCTAGTGCATAATATACTCCATACAATGGTATCATCCCTCCGAAGATTAAAAAAAATAAAATAGTTAGGATGGAGAATTGACCTGGTTTGGATAAGAACGGAAGGACTTATTTATTTTTTACCACATCCTCTTTTTCTTTGTACTCTTTCCACCCACCGAATCCCCACCATTCTATCACTATTACAAAGGTCATGGTATTTATTATGGATTGTGGGCCTTTTAAGAGAATGTATTGAAGAGATCTATTTGCCCCCACTCTCCGCAGAATATCTTCCATGGATCGATGTCATTGGACCAGCTCTACCTGGCACGACCTTTGCCCTGCCTGTCCAACTACCGCACACCTATCAAAGGGCTGTACTTGTGTGGCAGTGGCTGTCATCCAGGTTTGCTTCGTTTTACCGCTGGGGAATATATCTCCCATCAATAGTGGCTTTGAGGATTGTCGCCTGTAATTTATATAAGAGCTTCAAAGGATTATGAACGCCACCAGTCACATGCAGAGCCAGTTTGACCTTGCACCACTGATAGTATAGCAGGCCACCTGAAGTCCCTGAGGTATTGCAACTGGTTCTTAAGTCCCTGTCAGTTGGTCACTTTTAGAATAGAGCAAATAGATTTATTTCGATTTTTTGGTTTTGTAACTTTGACCTTTTAAATGTACCACCTAACCTTCTGATGATTGTGTAGGCCTATTGTGTTTTTAAGACTAACTTCATGCCTTGTAATGTTGTTCCCTTTGCTCATTGTGTTGTTTTGCAGTTTTGCAGAAAAGGTGCTGTATTGATGAAGTTGTAATGAATGATTAGATTATGTGTTTATCTCCCAGGTGGGGGGGTGATGGGGTCCCCCGGCTGGAATGCTGCTCTGGCCGTCATGGCCGACATGAAACGTAGCTAGATGGCATTACCAGAGAGACGGCAACAACGTTTGGATCTTGTACCAATGATTTGACCGTCAAACATCTTGGGGGTTGATGGAGACCCGTGGAAGACCACATGCTGGTGTTAACACTGAGATCGACACATCCCCTCCCTCAAAATAGAGTGTGTAAAGTGCCCGATACCATAAACTGTGCTAATGTGAGGGTTTGGAGACATAACAATGGGTCAAATT
Organism: Gadus morhua; assembly: GCF_902167405.1. NCBI lineage: Eukaryota > Metazoa > Chordata > Actinopteri > Gadiformes > Gadidae > Gadus > Gadus morhua. Next base: position 452,090 of record NC_044062.1, on the reverse strand, counting down.
ACAAGTAAAATCTTGTTAAATTAATACAAGAGCATTAAACTTAAATAAATAAGTCCTGGTCAGACATTAACTGATGAATATAGCCAATCAGTGACACAAGATATGCTAATTGAATTAACTAACTGAAAGTCAAATGTGTATAACTATTATAGCTTCCCAGTTGCCTCCTGACTCCTACTAATTACTGGGAATTATTATTGTTTACATTTGTATCAATAAATTCAGGTTGAAAATGAAACCAGGAAAGTGCGTCCTTTATTTTGAACATGGCTTGCAAAAGTGAAACCTTCTACACTAGCCTTTATTTTTTACATTATGTCCTGGCAATTAATTTACATTAATGGGGGCATAATAAGTCGGGACTGTCCCTTTAAGGCGCATATTAGGGTGGTTCCAACTACGTTACTGGGTCAGGAAGCGGACTGAACCGACGCGATTACGGCAAAATTCGATACCCGTTGACCAAATGTAGCCAAACAATGTGTTAACTGCAGTCGTGCACATTGTAATGAAATATATTTGAATTAATAATGCTGGATGGTTGTGCTCATGAAGTTCACAAGGGATTTATGCAGGCTCTTGGGACTCGGGAGCGGTGAGAACCCCCTACTTCTCCAAACTTTCAAAAACTTTTATCCTGGTAGAAAATGAGCGATATAATGGTCTGACCGAAAATGTTTCGCTAAATTTATGATTTTTACGATAAGTGTTCAATCTACAGGGTCTCGTCGGATAAGTAAACAGTATACTGCTAGTGAAACTGGGAAAGTGCCCAAATGTTGCCAGCTACACCCTGCTTGCTGTGCCTCGATGTTCGTCGAGAGAACTGATCAAGTTAAACATTGTTTGGTAAACACTTAAAGGCTATATTTGTCCTGTTTATCACATTCCATCGTGATAAATTAAGCGTTTATCATCTTGTATGGGAATCAGGGTTTTTGTTTATGTGGCTGCTCGTTGCCTAAACCAATACAACATAGCTGTAGACAACCGAAATTCGTTTTGCCATGATAAAGACAAACTAAAGTGATGTTTTTTTTCCTTACTTCCATTCCAGTTTCATTTAGTATGGTGATCAATATGACTAGTGATGACTATATTTTTGGGAACTAAAGGCTTGCCGTCTCGTTCCGTAAGCAGTTTGAAGGCTACATTAACATTCGTGTCTATTAAGGGCATCTGGAATGCCATCTAAGGTAAACCGCTCATATTTTAAGTAGCCTACTCAGAAAGAAATGGAAATTTAAATCATATTCCCACGTGGATAATTCACTTTACACGTTAGGCAGCGGTATAAGTACTAACTGTTTTGGGAAAAAATAACTTGAGACTCCTTTTGCAAAGATAATTCCCTTAGATCTTTTGCTAAAACAGGAGTAGATATACTACTGAAACATTCCTCTGACTGTATTGTTGTAAAGGGAGATTTTGGTTGGTTGTCGATGCACGGGGCCTCCTGTTTCTATGCAGGTGGAACCGTCAATCGGACAGCTTTTGCAAAAATAGAAACCTCTCAAACCCACCTATATAACGATAACATATTCGCTGATGACTGCAGGCTATAAGTTTTCGGATGAGATGCCAGCAATAGTCAATCTGAAGCTCTCACGCGTCGTGGTGCTGCAGAACTGTTATGGCATTGCAAAACACTGAAGTGATGCTTGACACAATTTGCAGAACAAAGATGTGGGGCAGTGTCTGAGACTCTTAGTTATTAAATATTAATTGTTGGTTATTCCACAGAGGAAAGAAAATAGGTAATCACTTCATGTCTACAGCCAAATAATGTCACGTTTGCTTTAGTGTGTGTGTGTGTGTGTGTGTGTGTGTGTGTGTGTGTGTGTGTGTGTGTGTGTGTGTGTGTGTGTGTGTGTGTGTGTGTGTGTGTGTGTGTGTGTGTCAGGGAATTTGACTAAGACCCAGAATTTGTAAATTTCCTATACCATTATAGGAATAGTTCATACGATTAAATTATCTGCACCTTTTTTCTCTTATCAGCTGGTGTTTTTCGTGCGAACAAAACTTCCAACATGTTTAAGAGCAAAACAGTCACATAATAGTCTAATTGTGTTACTTTTAGAACTGCAACTAACGATTATTTCCATAGAGGATGAGGGAAGAAGCGTGGGAATAAGACGGGCATGAAACTGGAGTGAGAGTTGGATCTAAAAATTAAGATTAACAATTAAGTCTGTTAAATGTTATAAACGATAGCAAATGCCATCCCAAGTTCCCAGAGTAGAGTCTAAGGGGATGTAGTTAGTGGGCTTTGTTTTATCTGATAAGCAGCAGAGAAAAAAGATTAGAATGATCCATGAACCAAATATATGAATTAAATTACAACAATAAGCATCAGATGTTTATTCGTACTTGCTAAATTACTTGACAACTATTTTATTATCGATCATTATCTTTTGCTATAGAGCTGTTCAAGGTACCAGAAGTGCTCTGCATACTGAGCAGTCTTTATGGTGGGGTTATGAAACCTCATACGGGTTCTGCACAGCGTTTATCGTTGCAGCCCTAGCTACATCAGCTATATGCTCTGGGAGACTGCAGGGATTCGAGTGCTTTTCTGTCTCACTGCAAGAAAAGGGCACGGAAATGATCTTGTGCTAAACTGCATTTATTCGTTTTGGTAACCACACGTGCCAGCTTCCTACTATGGTCTATACTATTCATTGTTTTCCATCAACTATCCATTATGCTTGCAAGTAACTGAATAGAAATGCTGCAATGTTTGAACTCCTTGCAAGTTCCATACTGACAATAAAACAACGGAGAACCTGATAGAGTTCTGTTCCTCTCAAGGGGCCGAGACACAGTATGGTTCCTAACAATACTCCTAAATGCAATATAGGTTTCTGATCTTTTTAAGCTATTTTGTACCACACAGCTTAACGTGACACGTTGAAAGAAATGTGTTGCTGATTTGTGCGCACTCACAGAGAAACACACAGGACACACAATACTATTAAGCAGAAGGCTACAGTAGTGTAACACACACCCGAGGACTGGGTACTGGTTTATACTTGGGAAAACAAACTGGAATGTTCCTAGATATCTTTTAAGCACATCTATTATCGTTTCTCTGAGAGTTACAGATGCTAACCCCTATAACTGTGGGGGCAGGATAGTGTGGTGGATGAACTCCTTGTCAAAAGGTCCTTGGTTCGATCCCCAATATCCCCAACCTACCTGTGGGCACGATGCCATCCTCTACTGTCTCCTGTTATTCATTCTTCTGCCCATAATGCCCCCCACCCTGCTGCTCGTGTTGACTCTAGAACAATGTGTTTGGGTGGAATGCCCTGACGGAGTGTCCTCTCCCAGGTCCTAATGTCCAGCCCGTGGAGGAGCTGCTGGACTGTGGTCATGCCCCCTCTGATCCTCATGTGGGCTCCCTGTCACAGGTGAACAAGCTTTTCTTTCTTATCTTAGGAATGTTCCTCTGTGAATCTCTCCTCATACTGTTTCCCACTAGATCGCGTGGGAGCTTATGCTGCCGACTCATTCTGTGAACCACTTCAAGGCTACGTCCCTCATTCATTGTCTATAAGAGATCGCTCTTCTGGCCTAGGGCAGCAAGTCTATAAGAGCAATTGTTGGTGATTATGAAGTCGTATTGTAACATATCCTTAAGTGTGTGTGTGTGTGTGTGTGCGTGTGTGTGTGTGTGTGTGTGTGTGTGTGTGTGTGTGTGTGTGTGTGTGTGTAGGACATTCTCAATGGAGAGGACGGTCTGAGCGAGGAGGAGAAGGCAAAGAAGCGAGCGGAGCGACGCAGAGCTAAGAGGAAGGTATGGCCGCTCGCTCACTCCTGTGTGAGTGTCCAGTCAGGTGGTTCACTGAGCAGGCGTTAGTGCAATGACCAGTGCCGCCTCTGGGCGCTGTACTGATCCTTGCTTCATAATATTATTATTCATATTTAAATGCATCCCCCTCTTTATTTCCAGCGTCAGAGGGAACGTAAGAAGCAGGAACTGGTTAAACAGAGTGAGAACGCTGAGCAGGTATGGGTCATTTTAAACTGCGTGTGTTGTGCTTTTTTCCAGTGACTTCCAAAATGTTCAAAAACGTCTACGTTTCTGTACTTTAGGACGAAGACGAGGATGGCAGCGCAGACTCTGAGTGCGACGAGAGTGAGTCAGACGCAGAGGTGGTTGCCGTGGACGACGATGAGGAGGAGGTTTTCGAAGTTGAAGCGGAGGATTGGGCAGAACACACGTCGGTTCCTCAAAGTGAGGAAATGTCCCCAGCCGTGGCGCCCTTAGGGATAAAGGGTCATCAGAAGAGCCAAGCCAGGCCCAGTGAGGAGGTAGGAGGGAGCAGAGAGGGCTCAGGGTCACAGTAGTGGTTGACGTGTAAGGGAATGCCCTGTTTCAGCTCGGATTGGGATGACAGTTCTATGAAGGTGGGATATGATGTTACGTATGAAATCCAATACGAATCACGGCGTTATACTATTAAGTTCCTGAAAAGTTTAACACTCTCGGACGTGGCCATCAACATCTACTGCTGCACAGACGAAGCTTCACACCGACGCACGCATCGCTCACGACGAAGGCATCCCTTCATCATGAAACGGATGTGCCTCTGAATAGGCACTTTCACTTCACAAAAACAACGCGTCTGCAATTCAGAGAAAAAGGAAAGTTCCAAAACTGGTCGGCGGAGACATGCAAATACAGGAATTAAACTGTTTCCGTGTCGTTATCATTAAACGAATCACGTCTAAAATGAAAGAAAATGGATTCACTGTCCTTTGAGTCATTGTTTGGCTGCAGCTTACAATAAGTGTAACTTTTGATTACCTTTTAGACGTAATTATTTACTCTTAAAGATGGCTAATGTACATCACATGTTACAAACACCCAAAGTGATGTCTGGCGATTGCTGGCTTGGTTGCTGGCAAGAAATAAGTGTTCATTTCAAGATTTGTAATAGAAAAGCACCTTAGTATTTCCATCTCTGAAATGCAACATAGAAATGTCGTATTGTGAAGTATTTCTACTTGATAAAGTCCAAAATAAGTATTCATTTAGCTTTTTGAATGTCTGCTAACGTAACGTCAGCCCGGGATTATCTGCTCTGAACGTAACGTCAGCCCGGGGTTATCTGCTCTAACGTCAGCCCGGGGTTATCTGCTCTAACGTCAGCCCGGGGTTGTCTGCTCCCCACCCCAGGAACCTGAGTGGGACGTCAGCAGTGCTTTCTTCGCCAACGCTGCGAGCCACATCAAACCCAAGGGCTCGGCTCGCAGGTCTAAGGAGAACAAGGAGAACGAGACCAGGAGGGAGGTGAAGAGAAGCTCCTGGATTAGAGTCACTAGGAGCTGAAGGAACTATTTGTACCAGCATGCATGCATGCATGCACTTTGAAGCTGAAGCCGTTAACGTGCATGCATGCATGCATGCATGCATGCTTTCATTCAGTGGCAGAGTGGCAGTATACTGCAGCCATCACTACCTACTACTACGTTAACGGCTTCAGCTTCAAAGTCTGATAAAGGAACATGTGAACATTGAACCAAGAATGTAAACAAAACGATTACAATCTATAGATATAGGCTCCGGCCATAGCCCCGCTACAGTATTTCACTCATTGACAGGATAATTAATTAATTGTTTGAAGCAAAGTTAAAAGGAATCAAAGAATTTTAAGAAAAGACTTAAAAAATAAATGAAGCAGAATCAAAACAATTGAACAATAACTTACCTTCCTTTCAGATAAATGGTGGTCCAGATAATTCAACTAAGAGAAGTGCTTCGTTGACAGGTAAAGTGTGTGTGTGTGTGTGTGTGTGTCACAATGACGATTTAATGGGATTCAGTTCTCACTAAATTCCGCTCTCTGGTTGTTGGGCGCTGATCTGCCACATGGCTCTCGGGTGTCGCTGTGAACTGTTTCTGTTGTGCAGAGAAGGGGATCAAGCTGGTGCAGGAGGGCCAGTACTCTCAGGCAGTCAGCATGTTTACAGAAGCTATCCGCTGTGACCCCAACGACTACAGGTACGCCACGCGTGTGCTGTTGGAACATGCTACAAGGTCATCAGAAGAATCACAAACGCATTCCATTTAGCACGATTTCATCTTCTAGCAGGGCATTCATTCATGAAGAGATATACAAATAAAGAAAAAGAAAAGCTGAAAGGTTAGGTTGACATAGGTTTCTGCTGTTTTGGGGTTTGCTTCCACGTCCAGGTTCTTTGGGAATCGCTCGTACTGCTACAGCTGTCTGGACCAGTACCCCCTGGCCCTGGCTGACGCGGAGCGCTCCATCTACCTGGCCCCCGACTGGCCCAAAGGATACTTCCGCAAAGGCACTGCTCTCATCGGCATGAAGGTGGGCCCGGTGTGATGGCATGAGGTCAAGACTTCAATGTAATACTGTAATAGACTGTTGTACCACTGCTGCTGGAGCCAATGGTTAACATGTTAACCCTTGAAGACTTCAATGTAATACTGTAATAGACTGATGTACCACTACTGCTAGAGCCAATGGTTAACGTGTTAACCCTTGAAGACTTCAATGTAATACTGCAATAGACTGATGTATCACTACTGCTAGAGCCAATGGTTAACGTGTTAACCCTTGAAGACTTCAATGTAATACTGTAATAGACTGTTGTACCACTACTGCTGGAGCCAATGGTTAACGTGTTAACCCTTGAAGACTTCAATGTAATACTGCAATAGACTGATGTACCACTACTGCTAGAGCCAATGGTTAACGTGTTAACCCTTGAAGACTTCAATGTAATACTGCAATAGACTGATGTACCACTACTGCTAGAGCCAATGGTTAACGTGTTAACCCTTGAAGACTTCAATGTAATACTGTAATAGACTGTTGTACCACTACTGCTGGAGCCAATGGTTAACGTGTTAACCCTTGAAGACTTCAACGTAATACTGTAATAGACTGATGTATCCACTACTGCTGGAGCCAATGGTTAACATGTTAACCCTTGAAGACTTCAATGTAATACTGTAATAGACTGATGTACCACTACTGCTAGAGCCAATGGTTAACGTGTTAACCCTTGAAGACTTCAATGTAATACTGTAATAGACTGTTGTACCACTACTGCTGGAGCCAATGGTTAACGTGTTAACCCTTGAAGACTTCAACGTAATACTGTAATAGACTGTTGTACCACTACTGCTAGAGCCAATGGTTAACGTGTTAACCCTTGAGGACTTCAATGTAATACTGTAATAGACTGTTGTACCACTACTGCTGGAGCCAATGGTTAACATGTTCGGTCAAAGTTATGGTCGTGGTTATTCCTTTACGTCTTGTTTTTCTGTGTTTATTTGCAGAGGTACAGCGAAGCAGAGAAAGCGATGGCGCAGGTTTTAAATCTAGACAAGGACTGCGAAGAGGCAGTCAACGACCTCTTTCACTGCAAAGTGCTGCAGTTGATGGTAAATACTGTCAACTGTAATGTAATTAAGTCATTGCATCACTTTTTAAGGGAGGTTCTAAAATGTACCTTACAGCTAAAATTGTTCTGTGCTTTAGCACATTGGTAGTATCCATGGTTTACCTCATTTGTGCAAAAATAAATCATTAAGGATTTATTTATTGAAGCATTTTGGAACCTCTCCCTCATTTAATACAGTGTTCAGCCTTTGGTATCTGCTTCTGAGGCCAAAGGCTTTTGGTTGGATCCCGGGGTCTTAACTCGACCTAGGCATCCTTGTGGAAGAAGTTGCCTTTTACTTTATCTGTATTCACTCTGGCTCTCTTGGGTTTAACGTGTCGGTTAATGATCACCGTACCTTCCTCACCCTCCTGGACCCCTCGCTCTCCAGGCGTACGGTGTTGGGGAGACTCAAAGCGTCCTGCTGCTGGAGCAGCAGTCCTCGGTGCAGGCCGTTCTGTCCTCGTTCCCGGACGCTAACAGAGGTAGGTGCTCTGGGTTAGCTCCGTCACACACACACCGATACACACACACTTCTTCAGTCAGATAATTCCCTTTTTCCCACACTTTGATCCCCAAGCACATAACATGTTCATCCATGAGACCAACCTGCTGTTGGCTCAGTTGGTTCTCTCTCTCACTCAGAAGCTAGCTTACCGATACGTCGTTGTCGTTTTATTAACAAATCTTTGGGATAATGTTACATTTTCCTCTTCTCGTTGCAGTTGGGAGCCAGGATTCATCCTTGATGCAGCCAGAGTAACTATTTGCTCTTGGGGAAATAATATTAAATTTTTCCTATTGAGTGTGAAACCACTTGGATTTAAAATGAATATCTCAATTGGAGAGTTGTTGTTGTTTGCTGAAATGTGTTTTTCTGATGATCAGAAGCCCGTGTCTCTCGCTGTGGGTGGGCAACGTGACGACCGAGTTGACAGAGAAACACTTACGGGACCTTTTTAAAACGTATGACCTACTTCCACTGGCTTGCTGTGCATTTACCACCCTTACTGAAATAAGGAAGACATTCTTTGTCTTTTGAATCCCAAATATTTTTAACCACAATATTATATGGTCGAAGGGATGATTTTGAGTGTTCATAAATTCTACACTTTCTTTTCCGAAGGTATGGTGAAATAGACAGTATCCGTGTGCTGCATGAGAAGTTTTGTGCCTTTGTCAACTTCAAGAACGCCACCATGGCGGCACGCGCTCTGGAGAAGCTGAACGTATGAGCCTGCCCGCCACCACTACAACACACAACCCACAGCCCACACTCTGACCTCTTTAGTTCACATTGAGCAACGTTGTAGTCTGAGAAATGTTGAGTACAGTAACCCCATTAGCCGAGAACACAGTCAGCTAGTCTTCCTAGGGCGCACAGAACACACAGACAAAATATAACTCGCAATACAAAAACATGCTATGTGCATATGTGCATGGTTAATGAGCATGACGTGACCTAAAACAGGCAGTGATGGATGCCGGAGGATACTGCCTCCACAGTGGAATCCAGATGTTCACGTCGACTCGCTGTCGGTTCACAGGGTTGTAGCATCGAGAACACGCGCCTGGTGGTGCGGTACCCCGACCGCCGCACCCAGAAGGCCCTCTCCATCCCCCTGAGAGCCAGCCTGCCGGCCGTGCAGCAGGCAGCCGTGCAGCAGGCAGCAGGGTGAGTGGCTCTACAGCAGCCGAGCTGGGGGACGTTGTACACTCGCATGTAGGCCCTTGGCGTACGTTATGGAAAGAAGCAAAGTTCTTGAATAGCTGCAATTAAGGTTTTAAGGAGTTTTGAATATCTTGATACATTTTAGCAGATTAACCATATTAATGGTTAAATAAATAAGAAAACGGGTTTGGGATATTATATAAATGTTTTATTTATAAAACAGTATACAGCTAGATATCCAAATCCAAAGTGCTAATCATATTCGACAACACGATTGTAAAATGTCTGGAGGAACCTCCCAGAATGCTCGTCTACCGTCGTGCAACACTTCGACCTGCTGCGTTGAGTCCTTCAGTTCACTGATCAGCTTCTCCTCCTCCAGGCCGAGGCGACGAGGCCCGGTCAACGAAGAGGAGTGTTACTTCTGGAGGACGACCGGCTGCCATTTTGGAGACAAGTGTCGCTACAAGCACTTTCCTGATCAGAAGGGCCAGGACAGGAAGCCCTGGCAGCCTTGACCACCGTTTCCTTTTTTGATAAGGGAGCCGGAGCCGGGATTCCCAAGCCTGATTCAAGGGAGAACTTTCCGAAGGTGGTATCCAAAACAACGTTCTGCTCGCCATTTGTTAGACGACCAGACCTGGACTTTGAAAATGAGGACCACAGACAGTATGGTAAACGGATGGAAGCTCACGAACGAGGCCTTCGAGCCGTGACACCTCACTATTCCAGCCCCTGTCCATGTAGTCAAGTTATTATCTCATATCCAGAGTTACCGTGCTAACTATGACTCAATTTAATGGACACTTCTATTTAGTTTATTTTAATACTTTTAGTGTCGTTTTATCAAACTTTTTAATTTCAGGTAAGCACGACGTGGTTTCAGTTAACTCTAATACTTTAATTTTTATGCATTGTTCTAATAGTAATTCTGTGTTTAATTGTCAGATAAGAACTTTGACTAAGTTCCTCCGGTTTACCATTGCATATTTAGAGTTTGCTGAGGAGGCATTATCTTTTACTTTCTCGCGTTAACACTCCAGAGCTGGGGTCATTTCCCCGCTGGGTCGACCGGGTGAGACATGCAAAGCTCTCTGTCCGGCCAGACAGCGGCCGGCTGGTGGCGGGCTCTGATTTGTGGCAGACACCCGCCCTCTCATCTCAGCCTATGTAGCGCCTCTCTCTTCCTGTGCCAGTAGCGGCAGACCAAAGACCAACACACGTTTGATATTTTAAGTTTCCCCAGACGCTGCCCACACTGTTAACTTAGAAGGCGCCTATAACTTTCTTTGCTGCAAAAAATGTTTAGTCCAAACTCGCAAAGAGTCATCAGTAATTCGAGAGCTGAATCACATGACGTAGAACCGTGCGTTTATGAAGTAATGTGTCGATTCGGTCGTAGGTTTTATCACCCCTTTGGCAGGCCTTTCTAAAATACTAATAATTATATAATTGGGAGGCCAAAACACTAGTGTGTTAAGCAGTTATACAACCATTGATTATCAATGAATGAATATCTACATTTGATCCCCTTATACAGTTCTACAAATGCTGTTAAATAACTAATTAAAACTGGGGTTAGAGTTGAGGTATTTTCTGGCTCTAGCTACTTCATGATGCAATTAAGTGTGGTGTGCTCTTCTGTATCCTGTGGCTTAGAGGAAGTGACAGTTGGATCATTTTGCGCAGCGCATGACAAACTATCCATATCCGCTTCTTTTTTTACCCTTTCTCAGTTTTGTTTCTCTCTCGGCCTCCGTATGGTTTGAGGACCTTCCACCCAATGTAAATGCTACCACATTACACCATATCCGTGTGATGGCTGGTCAATCTGGCAAAATAGACCTTGATTAAAAGGTATACCATATTCAGGACAATGCATGTACTTAAAGTCAGTGTTTTGTTTTTGTTTGCTTCGATTTTTTATTTTTCATTATATTGAGAGGCCTGCAATTCAGTATTTCACTAAACAATAGCAAAATGCTTCTTCTTGTCTCTGACGAACATAAAAACACTAGATTAAGGGAGCACTAGCCTATTGGCTTTACTGTAACTTTGACTAGAATTGAAACTTGCCACACTACGTTGTATCTCAAACTATGCACAATATAGCGTACATATTTATTTTTATATTTATACCTAAGCGTAACCAAACTTCATATATTTAGCTTTGAAATTTCCTTTCTTGTGTAGTGGTCGAAATAAGAGGGGCTTTCACAACATTTCCCAACTAGACACGATTTAATTTTTCCTGTACAAGTACCTCTGTGAACAGTTTTAGGGAAAAGGCTCCTATTGCTGTCCGTCTTAAGAGTTGGGTAAAACAATCTGTCACAATGTTTAGTTCTGCTTCCCTGTGGTTCTTAAGTTGCCCCTTTTTTATTTTTCTTGTAGTATGGGCAAGAGTTTCAAGGCCAAGCCGTGGGGATAGCCGACAGATAGAACTCGTACTCCTAATGGTTATACAAGACTGATACTAATGCCTTTTGTATCACTGTGCTTTACAATTTATGCACAGCACACACAAGACTCAAGTTGTTGTGCGTTATGTGGTATTTTATTTTATTCTTCTAATCTGATGCCTGTTTTCAAAAAGTTGGCATTTCGATGGGTTGATGTTATATATTTAGCACAGAATTGTATGTTTATTCCATCTAGGCAAACTCGAATATAAAAAAAAGAAAGCTTTTAATTGATTTAACTTCAGCATTGCACTCCCCTCCCTCTTTTTAGTTACCAAATATTTTGTGCTCAGTTATGTACTGAACTGCAAGAGCCTTTTTTTGTATTTAATAAATTTATTTGAATTATTTATTATTTGTGTCTCTAATTACAATCAACAAATGTGTTTGTGGCAAGATTTTAATAGTATGAGTTCATTCACTCCACTGGGGCTATTGACGTTATTCATGCTCACCACCACTAGGTGGCAGTGGTGTACCTCCTTTATATTTTTGTCTGAACTGGCATACCGACAGTCACAGTAGACCCATATACATCCTTCTCTCGCCATCGCTAGTACTGAAAATGAGCTTCAAATCATTCCTGATGCCCTAACTCTTTCCCCCCCCCCATTGAAGAGGTTAATCAAAGCATGCAGGGCCCATGTGGGGTATAAGCCAGGCCTGTCATCACTGCTGGGAGACAGTGGTGGGGCCAGACCTAAGGATGGGAGTGGGGAAACTAACCACTCAAACCAAAGGGAGAGGTAGACTCTAGGAATGTATGGGAAAAGCGTCCACCCGGTATCTCCACCAGGCTGAACCCATGCCAGGATGCAAGTACAGGCCAACTCAACGTCTATTTAAATAAAGTGCAGGGAGTGTGCAAAGAGGGAACTAATATTGAAGCTTGGAATATCCATCTTGTGATGCGTTATAGCTCCCGTTAATTCACTGGAATTCGACAACAAATTCAAAATCTAAATTTATCTTGTTTAACTAGAGTACTGAATTCCTTCCCCGCCAAGGCAGGCAACGACAATCAACACTCAGTTATGTACAGTTGTGCAACCAATTCGGTATGACATTTTTTTCATTCAATGAAAAGATGCAGGGTGTTTTGAAAGGCCTACGTTCAAAGACTGTTGAACCACAGAAATGACGAATATCTTTAACTCTGTTTACTGTGAAGTCATTTTACTTATCTAATTTGGTGTCTGAGTAACTGTTGGCAATGTTGAAACCTAGCTGTTTGAGATGAACATTATGCTAGGCTTACTCCCTAACAATTGGACATAGCGACTGCAATGGGTTTTGACTACTGATGACTCAAGCTCAATGGATGAAAGCATGTTGTAAACATTGTAACGTCACCTACATCTAACGCCCCTTTGTGCTATGTGCAAGCACCTAAAGGTTCCCTTTTTCAAGCATGAACATTATTGAAAAGGAGTGTCACAAAGAAAAGGAGATTGTTGATTATATGGATTATAAAACAATATGTATCACAGTAAAATACATTACAATTTTTAAATGGCTGAGACATAATCACATTAAATATGGTAATTTCAGGTTCCTTTCTTCTGTCCCTGACATTCAGACCTCTGATTTTAACCATATAGTCATAACTTCTCACTTACTTTGTTTTGATGTACTCTAAGGATTGGCCTCTTATGCAATTTACTTCCACAAAAAAAGAAAATCCTTAACCTGTCCTCTCTGAATCCTACGTCTGTCTCGTGGCTCTTTAGAAACTTGCTTGTGCAGCACATTTTTTCTAAATTTTGAGTGACTCTGTTCGCAGCCTCACTTGAAGGTACTTTGGATAAACGGATCGGCTACATGCCCAAATGTACAGTAAATGCACTTCACAGAGAAACATAACGTAGCCCAACCCCGAGGAAGGCTGCACCTGCGAGACATCTCGACAGTGTTGCGACTTCACAGTGAGGGCTGATGTTTCATGTCCAGGAATAGACCCTGTTGGCCTAAAACGGAGGCGCTGAGGTTTGCTTTAAATCTGAAATACCCTCTAAACAAACTATCAACACAACACAACCAAATGGGAGACCGAAAGACCAGCCCGGCGGCTAAATTAGTCATAAACCTTCCCAAAATGACTGTTAAATAAACAAACAGCTTCCAAACAAGTGGAAAGACGCTAGCTGCACCTGGAGAAAACCCAAATCTAAACACGTTGGAAATGCAAGGTAACGGGACCAAGAAAAAAACACGCCATCTCCATCTATCTTGAACACACCAGAAACAATCTAGTCATACACTGTATTCCCACTGGGTCGGAGGATGAAAAGCCATAGCAAGGACCAAAGGTTTTGGTGGGGCAATCATGAACACATTTGTTGTGGTACCATGACAACCACCCGGATGAAGGGATGAGATATGATATTCTCACCAGGTCTTCCCCATCTCACTGTGGCTAACGTCCCTACACCCAGGGCTATAAGGGGGGCAGGCCTATTTTAAAGTGGTGGTTTGCGGCCTACAACTCAACAAGGAAATATCTACCCTGTCCCTGTGGTTCTGCCCTGCTTCTTTTGGATACTGAAGAACCAACTCTTTTTTTACTTCCACATCCGTCCCAAGTATTGATAGATCGTTTGATACAAAGCCTTAAAGGAGCTATATATAGCATATGTACTGTACTTAATCATATAATGAACATGATTTCTCAGAGATTAAGGAAACAGGCTCGAAACAATGCTACAGTATGGTCGTTTTTATTGGACTTCAATATTTTATACCCACAGAAGATGACTCACAATGTGTGTCCCCAATCCACTTATGTTCGGTGCTTCGTAAAATGAAATACACACGGAAAATTGACGATCCTCAAACAAAAAAAATTAAGTTGTGTAAGATGTGGATGCATACATAGCATACACCTGTAGAGGGCGATATACATATCAAAAGCAGTGAGTTGTAACCCACAGAAGGCTATTCAGATTGCGTGTATAACAATCCACAAATATCAGTAACTTGTGCTCTGTAAAGTGACAGCTACACAAATATTTCACGATGTGGGAACCTATTGCCCTCCTAATAACTATTATGAGATATATATATATATATATATATTATGGTCAATAATAATAATTATTATTTTTTATTTATATATTATACTGGCCCATGATAGGCCCCCAGATCGGCGAAGGCCCAAGAGAATGTGATTTTTTGTTTGGGGCTTACAAAGATCACCCCCCCCCCCCCCGTCAACAACGGCAAAATGTCGGAAATAAGTTACACATCTTCATTGTAAGATCCCCTCTCAGGGGGCCTAGGAAACCTCAGCCGCAGGGCCCAATGGCAGGTTAAGGCAGGCCTGATTATGGTTATCAATGAGGTGAACGCCATCGATAAGTGTATCCACACATGTGTATTGACTTGTTTGTGTGTCTAATTCTGTCCTGAAAGTGAGATTTTGTTTTGCATTTCTTGATCATGAAATATTTTTGTGGATATCATTTTCCAAGTGCATTATATTTGTTGATTGTGGTGCAGGACATGTGAATTGCCTTCTGTCGGTTACAAGAGTGATT
This sequence comes from Gadus morhua, assembly GCF_902167405.1. Classification (NCBI taxonomy): domain Eukaryota; kingdom Metazoa; phylum Chordata; class Actinopteri; order Gadiformes; family Gadidae; genus Gadus; species Gadus morhua. The sequence continues at coordinate 436,992 of NC_044062.1, read as the reverse complement.
AAGAGTATTCTCTTTTCGTAACACCCCTCTACCTTCCTAGAACTCTCAGCCGACTCTAAAATCTCAGTGATCGAATTCCGGCTGAAACAGTGGGTTCACTGAAACTGTAAAATATATTAATTAACCACTTTCAGGCCACCGCTACATGTTAACCTATTTTACAGAGCCACACATCTCCAAAAGCAGCACCATTTATTCTCTGAAAACAAAATAACATTAAACAGAACACTTATTTTACTAATGACATTTATTAGCATTGCTAACTTTATATTTGTATTGTATTTAATGGTTTAATCGCATTTAGCTAGTAAACTGAGTGTATTAACACAAGCTAGCTAGACTAATACCCTTTAAACACTCAGTTTACTAGCTAAATTCAATACAATACAAATATAAAGTAAAAACAAGTATTATCTGTACTGTGTTATTTCTTCTTTGGCAACATGAGCGCAAATGTTTTTTGAAACCTGCCTGGCAACGGAAAATCGCGTCGAACGATGACGTAATGTTTCGAACGCGAATTACGTAGGCGGTACAATTTTCGCCCCCGGTACAATTTTGGTGTGACAGAGCCAGTTTAATGCGCCACATTTTTTGCCTGATTGACCCCATGTGCGGTCAGCAAAGCCCCACATTGCACCCAAAGCCCCCACACGGTGGTGGTCCTACCATGGAGGCAGAGGCCCCTGCACGGTGGTGGTCCTACCATAGAGGCAGAGGCCCCTGCACGGTGGTGGTCTTACCATAGAGGCAGAGGCCCCTGCACGGTGGTGGTCTTACCATAGAGGCAGAGGCCCCTGCAGGGTGGTGGTCTTACCATAGAGGCAGAGGCCCCTGCAAGGTGGTGGTCTTACCATAGAGGCAGAGGCCCCTGCACGGTGGTGGTCTTACCATAGAGGCAGAGGCCCCTGCACGGTGGTGGTCCTACCATAGAGGCAGAGGCCCCTGCACGGTGGTGGTCTCACCATAGAGGCAGAGGCCCCTGCATGGTGGTGGTCTTACCATAGAGGCAGAGGCCCCTGCACGGTGGTGGTCCTACTATAGAGGCAGAGGCACCTGCACGGTGGTGGTCTCACCATAGAGGCAGAGGCCCCTGCACGGTGGTGGTCTTACCATAGAGGCAGAGGCCGCGGCTGCTTGGGGCCCCCCTACCAACCTAAAAAAACTACTATTTTTAATGCAGAGACGAAGCAAGACAAGTTCAAATGCACAAATACAATTAAGGGTTAGGAAAAGGGTTAGGCCAAAGTTACCCAAGCGGCTCAAATAAAAGAAAGAAGCTAAAAGACGCTGGTAAGTATTTGGCAACCCTGCCAAAGATCACCCACTTATTACGGCTACTGTTGGGGATACAGAACAACAACGTCCAAAGCGTTGAACATGCCACTACAGCAGCAGCAGCTAGCTGTGAAGTGGTTGGGTGAAGACCTTTGAGAAGATGTCAATAAGTATATTGTAAGATATTTTAAGTGACACTTACAATATCCTCTATCTTGTACAAGGGTTTGTTTGTAGAATGATTGAAACATTTAGTTTGAGAATCCGGACTGGGTGTGTGGGGAATGGAATCGGTTAGCGTGGTCGTGTGGTGGCAAAATCGCTCCCTTCATTAGAAAAAATAAGCAGGTCAACTTTCAGACGATTCATCGTCGCTTGTCATTGTCAAATTAGAAGAATGGCGCTCGCCTTAAAATATAATATTGCGCTTTTGTTTCCACATGTGAGCGTCTTAGAAATGGTGGGAAGGGGGTGTGCCGATAAAACTCGCCAATATTGACTGCAGTACCCATTTTATACACTAGGTTTCCATGTTACATATTGTACCTTTAACCTGGCCATCAAAGAACTTAAATGTCCCCCTTGAAAACTTCAACGTATCAACATGTTATCCATATCCCGAAATATCCATAGAGAAATGATATAATGACGTTTTACCCTATGTCCCCTCTGTTTCTTGAATAAATTGCTTTCCACATAAGATAGACCATTGACGAAAAGGTCTTTGTATAGTCTAACGGCATTTCAATTGAGAAAAGAAGAAAGAGTGGAAAGACAGACACAGAGGGAGTATAGAGGTGGATAAGATGAAAGAAGGGGTGTGAGGGAGGAAGAAAGAGGGAGGGAAGGGAGGACTGAGAGGAGAACGTCTAGTAAGTCAACTCCTTCACTCACTCACTCACTCCTTCTCAGCTAGTGGTGTCCAGGACTGCAACACTGTTTGTCACCAGGTAGGTCCCAATCCAGCCTCTGCAATGCCATGCCTCGGGTTTATTTGATTCATATTTAGATTTATTTTACAATTGTTTCTGAATGTCTTGTCACTTAAGCCTAGCTTACTTAATTAATGTTTAGTTAAACCACAAGCATTTAATGAAGTTAATCTTAAATAATGATTTTATGTTTTATGAGAGATATGCTTATATTGATGTGACGAAATGTAGGCCTCAACGTTTCTAGGCTGTCGACATTAATGTCTTTAACGCCTCAACCATGATGATTTACTGCTAACCTTTTGTAAGAACCTGCTTGTCTTTATGTCTTTATGTGAGTATTGCCCTTAGGGTGTCACAGTATTTCCGTAATGATAAGTTTAACTTCTAACGTGTAAGCTGGCAATGTAACAATTACATGTCTACGTTTGCATGAATAAAACAGGCCTTTTCCTCACGTTGAGGCTTGGTTTCAACTGAATCATTTAAACACGGAAGCCGGTAATTATTCCTGAAAATGTTAGGAATCCAAGATATTTGATGGACAATTATGAAACCGCAAGCTCCAGAAGGTACATTCCATAAAAACCAGCTAGAGATGCATATTCTTTAAACGCATTTGTATTTGCTAATTGGCAAGTGCCCCAACATTCACCCTTTAAGACCAGCCACATAGTCGATGCTTAACGCTATATTGGTATGAAAATAAACTAGCCTACGACATATAGGCTGTTATTTAAGTTGGCAATAGTTAGTATGGGGCAGTGAAAGTGAATGAAGCTTACCATATTGCCGCATAACCGACTTAATGCAGTTGTATAAGTAAAGCCTTTAATTACGCTCATTCCCCTTAGGTTGGACTCTCCAGATACGATGATACGCATCGTGACCCTCTGCTTGAGCGCGCTCCTCCTGCTCGCACTCTGCCAGCCGGGAGAGCCACAGCGGCAGACCTCAGCGCGCCGCTCAGCCCGCGCTCCTGCCGCCAAAGTGCGTCTGGCGGGGAATAGTGCACGAGAAGTGAACGAGGGACGAGTGGAGGTGCTGCACAACAACACGTGGGGAACTGTTTGCGATGACGAGGTGGACATCAAGCTGGCCAATGTGGTGTGCCGCGAGCTGGGCTTCCAGACTGGAATCACGTGGGCACACAGCGCCAAGTATGGTCAAGGAGAAGGTGAGAGCTCTTTGAAGATCAGCACTACGTTTCAGTCGGGGTTGATTTCAATGCATTAACGTATAGCTGAACACAACCGAATGAAAAAACAAATGTGTGTCGAATGTGAAGAAAACTAATAACATCAGCAGCCTGCTTTCTGTATTATTGCGTTTAACATTTAGAATATTTACCAAATTAAATGTATTAATCCCAGGGAACTTGGTTTCTGACCCAATTGCATCTCAAGCTAGATAGGTGCAGTCAGTACATGCAGGTAGGCTTACATCCAGACCAGCACAGTGCTATCTTTATCACTGCCTCTTCTCAAACATGAACAATTCCCATATTATAATTGACATGCTCATCAACACTCCAAGAGCTTGGCTTCATAACAGACCACCAAACCATAATAAAACTACAATGTGTTACGCGATGACAGTCTCTAGATCTCATTACAGAGGCCGGGCTGGCTGCAGGGGAACACACAGGGGTAAAATAGGGATTTGTTTTAAGAATAATGACAGCACTGGCACGCCAGCGTTGTGCAACACTTGCTGTGGTTTATGGACATTCTTTATTGCTGCCTTTCAATCCAAATTAAAGCGAGGCTGGGCCAGTGGCACCCTTCAGTGGGAGCCCGTGGTGAAACACAGAGTGTTTAGTAAATCTATTTACATAACGCACGCTGAGAGGCAGTCCTTAATCAGTGCGCCTGTAAAAGTCAAGTGTTAGGTGTGCAAATGGGTTCCTATACACGCCTGGCCCTGTTCTGCTCGGTTCCGACCGGGGGAGCCTCTGGCCTGAGAGACCCTCGCCTGCTCTGCATAATGTGGACTCAGTGAGTGTAAATGATGAAGGGCCAGGTGGGCTGGTGTAGTAAACTATAGTGGTGTTGGAGTGTTTGGAGTCAAACCCAGTCTACCTGTAGGCGTCCTTGAGCTGGGAGCCAATCACCATGGCTCCTCACTGACGTTCACGACCCCCCCGGTGAGACCAGCCGCTCGGGGTACTGAACAGCAGAGGTTGTGCGTCCCTCTCAGGCCCCATATGGATGGACAACGTGCGCTGCGAGGGCTCGGAGGCGTCCCTGAGCGACTGTAATCACAACGGCTGGGGGGTGAACGACTGCAAACACAAAGAGGACCTGGGCGTGGTGTGCACCCCCGAGCGCCGGCTGGACCCCACGGCCGCCAGGGCCAACTCCGTGGCCCTGCGGCCCCACGTCAGCCCCTCGCCCCACTGGCAGAGCATCCTGGCCAGCCGCCGGAACCCCTACCAGGGCTACTACGGCAACGGGCACCCCCAGGAGCTGCCCCGGTTCCACCGGCCCCCGCACCACTACCAGGTAGGGGCTCTCTGTAGCGGGGTCATGTGACCACCGTATCTTCTGGTTCTTTGTACTCATTTGCCGACTCCTCCCCTTTTAGCGCCAGAGCCGGGTCCAGATCGAGGAGGTCCGTTTGCGGCCGATCCTCATGGCCACAAAGAAGAAGACGCTGGTCACGGAGGGAGTGGTGGAAGTGAAGCATGCTGGGAGATGGAGGCAGGTGTGTGACCTGGGCTGGAACCTCAACAGCAGTAGAGTGGTGTGTGGGATGCTGGGCTTCCCCCAGGCCACCCAGCACAACACAAAGACCTACAAGTAAGTCCCACCTTCTGACAATCTGTGGCTACAACCTATACACAACTGATACTACTTGCCATTGATGTTTAATACTACGGATGAAATTTGGCTTGCTTCACTTCCATTAGAGCTGCAGAATCATCAAACCAATATTTCTTATTTGTGTATGAGATCTTTATGTTGCTTAACATGAAGATTATATTTTATCAGCAAGAACACAACAATACATTGAAAATACAGAGAGGGAAAATATTAAGACTCCCTGATTTACGTTAATATTTAGCTAACTGGCCAAAATCTACCTTTCAATTAGCCCTTTGTCTTACACGTCTTTAATTTGAACCTAATCGATCTCTCTTTATCTCGCTGGCTCACACTTCAGAGGGAACGCTATTTGACCCAGGTTTCTAGAACCATTTGGGTTTTAATCTGTGCTTCTCTAATGGCACCGTCGGCCCATCCCCTCGGACTAACAGCTCCCCTCTGCCAGCGAGGAGGTTTCGTATCACCTGTTATTGGTATTGTATTCAGCGAGCCATCAGACCATCTGTGTAAGGGACCTCCACGCGTGACGACCATCGTTTTATCTCAATACAAGACGTCATACTGTGGGTATCTCCCTCCGCCCTGTGGCCACGCAACTGCACTTCCTATGCTCCCTTTCGAACGCTGAAAGGCTTAAAATAGATGGTGGTTTCTTGGGAAGGTTCTGCTCTGAACCACAGAAGGACCACACATTAACACACAAAGAGTCATTCCAGTGCCATTATGGGAACAAATTAGTCTCTTGTCAAGAGCAGGGATGGTGCTACCAGCTGGCTCTTGTGACTAGAAGGATACCAGTGTTTGGTGATTCAGGGTTAAGGAACTCTCTCATTCACTCTGCTGGCCTGCGTCTGAGTCACGAGCACGAGACCACAGCATCTGCTGTGTCGCCGAGGTGCCAGATTTGTTCCTGCCGCACGGCAGCTACTGTTGGAGGGCAATTCCTTTATTTTTTTCATGTACATTTCAAACTAGTTTATAGACTTTCCAAACTGCCCCATATCAGGGGTGTAGGACCCACTCCTCTAGAAGTGTTTGCCCTTGAATTCACTTATCTCGCCGGAACTATGCGTTCCATGTAAATGGAAAGTCAGCGGAGCCATAAATAACCCTTGTATTGTTTATCAGGTACCACCTCCTTAATGGGATAAACCTCGTCAAGGATGCTCTTCAGCATATCGTCGAGGTCTCGTCCTGATCTACATTCTTATTAGTGCTACGAACAAACCACCCCCCCCCCCCAACATTTCTAGTTGAATTCTTGACAGTCCACACTTTGTTAAGTTCAGGTAATGTAGATATAGGGGAGATGAAGACTTACTGCTGAGTCAGCTGCTGGACGGACACAAAAGCTCAGACTCTGCGGGGTAAACATACAGCGGTAGCCGCTACGTTAGCAGACGTGTCTGGTCGCCAAGCGAAGAGCTGCCTCAGAGAGAGGGCTGAGGTCACTGCAGTTTGTATTGTCTTGTCCAAAGTGATGCTTACAGTTGTTATTTCATAGTTATGACTCATTAGTGAAGAGGTGCAGAACTGCAGATGTAAGATGCGGATAGCGTTCAACCCTTGAGATGTAGGCAGGAAGTTGGGGACAAAAGGCTCTGAGTTTGAACCCCAATGTTTGAAGAATACATGTAAGCATCCTTGAGCATGATGCCTAAACTCGCTCCTAAATTAACGCACGATGTAAAGCACTTTGCTGTAAGTCCCTTTGGATAATAACCTTACAAGTTAGTAAGAACAGGGAACATTGAAAAAAGAAACAGGTTGCACAGGTTTGTGTTCCAAGAGCTAGCCAAATGGCGCTTGTTTCGCCTCCCTCCCCTCCGTTACTCCTCCTCCCCTGTGCTATACATCTCCCGGTCCATTCTTAGAAAGCCCAGACCGTGTCATGTCTCTCAGCCGCCTGTGCCTCTTGGACCAAACTCTAAAGACGCTGTAATGACTGGTTGGGCAGGACGAGGGCACTTCAGGGTTTATGTGGAGAGAGGAGAAAAAACATCCCCAATTATAGCCGTGTGAGAGAGAGAGTGAGTTACAGAGAGTTACAGACAGAAACAGATAAAAAGAGGGAGAGTTGAAGAGAGAGAGAGAGAGAGTTGAGTGAGAGTCAGAGACAGAGACAGAGACAGAGAGAGAGAGAGAGAGAGAGAGAGAGAGAGAGAGAGAGAGAGAGTTGAGAGAGAGTCAGAGAGAGAGAGAGAGAGTTGAGAGAGAGTCAGAGACAGAGAGAGAGAGAGAGAGAGTTGAGAGAGAGACAGAGAGAGAGAGAGAGAGAGAGAGAGAGAGAGAGAGAGAGAGAGAGAGAGAGAGAGAGAGAGAGAGAGAGAGAGAGTTGCGAGAGTGTCAGAGAGAGAGAGAGAGAGAGAGAGAGAGAGAGAGAGTTGAGAGAGAGTCAGAGAGAGAGAGAGAGAGAGAGAGTTGAGAGAGAGTCAGAGAGCGAGTCAGAGAGAGAGAGAGAGAGCGGAGGCAGTGGATGAAGGGCGGTGAGTGAGGGCTGTGCTCAGACGCATCGCTACTGTAAAATGTCCCAATTACCACATGGAGCGTGCTGCTGTATCAGCAGGCCGCCCCTCTCCTCTCGTCACCGAGGCTATTTGGGAGTCTTAGCCGCTGTTTTTTATTTAATGATGTTTTTAATTCTCCTTAAGATGGAAGGGATCGTTTTACTTAAGGGGGGACATTTCTTGGGGCCGTGTCGTTCCGGTGGGAGTCTCAAGACCTTGTGATCCCTTCAATGGTCTTCTCTCTCTAATTTGGGTTTTTAACCCTTTTTAATTTTTAATTTATGTACGCAGGCCGGTAGCTATTCCTGTGGTTTGGAGCCGGGTGTGGAACTATGGAAATTATTTGAAGTGGCTTACATTGTTCTGTGTGTGTGAGCGTTCAACCCCAGAACTATGGGGACCTACAAGGTAGAAGGAGGGGAAACAGGATGGTGTCGTGGTTAGGGTGGTTCAATTAAAATCATTCAATCCTATTCAAAAACGATATTGTGCACAGAGCATATGGGGATATTTATAATCAGAATTACATAAAGTCTTGCACAATACCCTGGAAGTAGAATTAAATAATAATAATTATTTTCCAAAGTCTCGCAAAAACGAAAAGCCTTATATTTGATTCAATTTATCTTTAGTTCACAATAACTTCTCCACCATTTTAATAATGCAGTAAAATGGACTGCTGATGTTTCTGCGGTGAGGTCCAAACAAGTGACAAACGCGTTTCGTTGTGGGAAGTGTTTGTGCTAGTCTGGTTCTATTCCCAATTCTGTGTTTCTACAGAGCCACATTGTAAATTCAGCTGAAATGTTTAACAAGTGTAAACCTATATAGCCCGTCCTAGTAAACCACCGACAGGTCTAGTGACTCGGTGAACATTGTATATTTGATTTAGGAGGATTCTTTTTTCCCCAAATATTTACAACGCAATCAGGTAACACTTCAGGTGCCTTTAAAGTTATTCCTGGATAATTGTCATTATTACTCAAAGCTAGGATACATAAAGTTTCTTAATAAATTTTGCAGGTCAGAAGTTTTGTCCCTGAAATATAGAACAACCAGATTATACCGAACAGGTTGTTTCCCCCTTTCAGAGGGAATCCTGCTAAATTGGATATTTTCAAGGACATGATTCTCTTTTCCCAGAAGTTCTCATCTGACATTGGTCTATATTTGTGACTATATCGTCCAGACACTTGAAATTACACCCCGCAAGTTTTTACTCCTGCTGGCAGATTTCGTTTTGATGAATGGGAGCCAGAGTAGTAGGCTAGTAGTTATAGAGACTAGTCTACTAGTAGAGTAGTAGACTTGGCCTTTACTTTTGGCTGGTCCTCATGTATCTGAAGTCCCTGTGGTGTGTGTGTGTGTGTGTGTGTGTGTGTGTGTGTGTGTGTGTGTGTGTGTGTGTGTGTGTGTGTGTGTGTGTGTGTGTGTGTGTGTGTGTGTGTGTGTGTGTGTGTGTGTGTGTGTGTGTGTGTGTGTGTGTGTACTGCTGGCTGCTGTGGCAGCCTGCTAGCATGGTATTTGTGGGAATACCAGTGGAGAACAGGGTTGTCCATTCCGCTAACCTTGTTGGCACATGGCCCCGCCTGTTCTAGACAACTGCCTCGTTCTCTCGTGCCTCGTTCTCGCGGACATGCAGGCCAGCAGGGTATTAAAGTAAAGAGCTGCATGTTTGTTTTCCTTTGCATGCCTGGGCAAACCCTTATTTCCGTGAAATGCAGTACTTTGGTGCTGTTGAAAGATTTGCTTTTTTTTGTAAACTATGGGCGGCTTTTGTGGTGAAAGGCATGTTTTAGAATGCTTTCTGTTATTGTTTTTTCGTAATCTTTTTATATGATTTGGACTCCCAGGGTTTAAGGAAAAATTCCATGTTCTGTAAATGTAAGGGTTTTTAACTTTGGCAAAATTGGCAACCCGTTAATCCAATTTCAAATCAAGCTAATTCAAATGAGATTAACATATTTTGTGATTTGTCAACTAATTATGTAAAAATACGTTCATGTTAATGAAGTCACATGAATATATAATTTTAAGGTGTAGACTGTTCTACTTCATAGGTATGGAATAAACAAGTAATACATTCATAATGTTAGATCAAACATAAAACAAACTAAATGACAGATATACAGAAAAAAAAAGGACTTACAAAACCACAACATTTGCAACAGGATACATTGTTCTGTTTTCCCTACGTGGATTGAACGCATACGGATTGTAAAAATGGCTCCTCCCACCCTAACCCAACACACTGCTGCCCAGCCCACACATTCCAGACTGAGCGATAATTAAAGAAAAAAACATGTTATTTCACTAACTATAGTCACCCACCTGCCTATCGTTACCACATATCAGCCAAATATACCGCTTCCTTTGACCCCATTTCATAACGTGTTTTTTTTAAATCAGGTTCTTTCTTTTATGTCTTAAACAACTTACTCTCATAAAATGTCAATAGAAAACTTCTTCAGTGACACAGAAGAAACTCACAGACAACGTGTGTCAGCAAACCTCTGCAAATATACAGAACCCATGGGGCTAACCAACCACTCCTCTACCCTTGTTTCTCTTCTTCAGGAAAATCTGGGACACCAAGGTCGCCGATCCCTCCACCAGGTAGGAAGAGGACTGTTTGGTCATCCTTGTTAACCGTGCTGCCCTGTGTTTAGCTGTTGCGTGCTAGAGGTTTGAGTCTCGGATCGCTGGCAGACCCTGTTATGACTTCACGTTTTATGGGTGACTAAGAGGATCATTCCTTCCTCCAATCCTAAACCCTCAGACTGAGCATCATGTCGAAGAAGAAGGGCTTCTGGGTGGAAAAGGTGCATTGCATGGGCACTGAGAACAGCCTATCAGAGTGCCAGACGCAGCTGTCCATCGCCCGAAGCCCCTCCCCTTGCAAGAACGGCAGGCATGCGGTGGCCAAGTGTGTAGCGGGACCCCAGTTCGCACGCATGTCCTCTGGAAGGCCGCAGGCCCCCGACCCCATCGTGGTGAGACACACACAGTCATCTGACAGCATGGGTCAGGGAAAAGCTCCATCTGAGGGGGTTTGACTCCCAGCTGGAGGGTTCGGGGTTCATCCCAATGTCCAGATGCATCACGACATGCATTAACGGCATGTCAAAATAATTATTCACTAAATAGGGACTTGGGTTAACATGCACATGCATCCACACGCATTACTGCCTGTGGATTTTAAAACGTGTGTGTGTGTGTGCGTGTGTGCGTGTGTGTGTGTGTGTGTGTGTGTGTGTGTGTGTGTGTGTGTGTGTGTGTGTGTGTGTGTGTGTGTGTGTGTGTGTGTGTGTGTGTGTAGCCCGTGCGTCTGAAGGCAGGGCCCAGGCTTGGTGAGGGTCGTGTTGAGGTCCTGAAGGAAGGGAAATGGGGCACCATCGTGGACCACCTGTGGGACAGGACAGCGGCCAGCGTGGTATGCAGGGAGATGGGCTTCGGAACCGCCAAGGAGGCCCTGAACGGAGCCTTTATGGGCCAAGGTGAGGGAGCACTCTGACCAGCAGCACAATGGTTCACCCGCTAATGTTGTGATACTGATGCTATTCTTCTGGTTGTGGATGTGATTTATGATCTGGCTCTAATCATGTTGACTTGGTTACTTACAATTCATGCTGATAGAGAATGTATGAGAGGTTCAACCTACACTGGACCTAGCAGCTGCACACACACACACACACACACACACACACACACACACACACACACACACACACACACACACACACACACACACACACACACACACACACACACACACACACACACACAGAGCGCAGGCCCAAGCGCTTTACGCCAGCATTTATAATACAGCTCACCTCACACAACCTGGTGCCGATCCCTCTCATCTATCTCCCCTTGAAGGAGCGATGGCGGCAGCAGCAGCAGCCTCTAGAGCAGCAGTCCCTAACCCTAACCTCTAGAGCAGCAGTCCCTAACCCTAACCTCTAGAGCAGCAGTCCCTAAGCCTAACCCTAACCTCTAGAGTAACAGTCCCTAACCCTAACCTCTAGAGCAGCAGTCCCTAACCCTAACCTCTAGAGCAGCAGTCCCTAACCCTAACCTCTAGAGCAGCAGTCCCTAAGCCTAACCCTAACCTCTAGAGTAACAGTCCCTAACCCTAACCTCTAGAGCAGCAGACCCTAACCCTAACCCTAACCTCTAGAGCAGCAGTCCCTAACCCTAACCTCTAGAGCAGCAGTCCCTAACCCTAACCTCTAGAGCAGCAGTCCCTAACCCTAACCCTAACCTCTAGAGCAGCAGTCCCTAACCCTAACCTCTAGAGCAGCAGTCCCTAACCCTAACCCTAACCTCTAGAGCAGCAGTCCCTAAGCCTAACCCTAACCTCTAGAGCAGCAGACCCTAACCCTAACCCTAACCTCTAGAGCAGCAGTCCCTAACCCTAACCTCTAGAGCAGCAGTCCCTAACCCTAACCTCTAGAGCAGCAGTCCCTAACCCTAACCCTAACCTCTAGAGCAGCAGTCCCTAACCCTAACCTCTAGAGCAGCAGTCCCTAACCCTAACCTCTAGAGTAACAGTCCCTAACCCTAACCTCTAGAGCAGCAGTCCCTAAGCCTAACCCTAACCTCTAGAGCAGCAGTCCCTAACCCTAACCTCTAGAGCAGCAGTCCCTAAGCCTAACCCTAACCTCTAGAGCAGCAGTCCCTAACCCTAACCTCTAGAGCAGCAGTCCCTAACCCTAACCCTAACCTCTAGAGCAGCAGTCCCTAAGCCTAACCCTAACCTCTAGAGCAGCAGACCCTAACCCTAACCCTAACCTCTAGAGCAGCAGTCCCTAACCCTAACCTCTAGAGCAGCAGTCCCTAACCCTAACCTCTAGAGCAGCAGTCCCTAACCCTAACCCTAACCTCTAGAGCAGCAGTCCCTAACCCTAACCTCTAGAGCAGCAGTCCCTAACCCTAACCTCTAGAGTAACAGTCCCTAACCCTAACCTCTAGAGCAGCAGTCCCTAAGCCTAACCCTAACCTCTAGAGCAGCAGTCCCTAACCCTAACCTCTAGAGCAGCAGTCCCTAAGCCTAACCCTAACCTCTAGAGCAGCAGTCCCTAACCCTAACCTCTAGAGCAGCAGTCCCTAACCCTAACCCTAACCTCTAGAGCAGCAGTCCCTAACCCTAACCTCTAGAGCAGCAGTCCCTAACCCTAACCCTAACCTCTAGAGCAGCAGTCCCTAACCCTAACCTCTAGAGCAGCAGTCCCTAAGCCTAACCCTAACCTCTAGAGCAGCAGTCCCTAACCCTAACCTCTAGAGCAGCAGTCCCTAACCCTAACCTCTAGAGCAGCAGTCCCTAACCCTAACCTCTAGAGCAGCAGTCCCTAACCCTAACCTCTAGAGCAGCAGTCCCTAACCCTAACCTCTAGAGCAGCAGTCCCTAAGCCTAACCCTAACCCTAACCCCTTGGACGACGGCTGACAGTCGGAGCAGTGCCGTTCAGCCCCCCCGTGGGAGAGAGGACTGTGGCTTCTTGCCACCAGGGACTGGGGGTTAAGTCTGTAATCATCCTGATTGAGTGGAAAGGAGAGATGATGGTTTGGCTGGTTTGGTCAATTACACACAGGGGGGGAGCTGTATATTTTTCGGTGCTATTAATAAGCCAGATCACGAGTTTTGCGATACCTTGCTTTTTTTTCGATGGGCAGAAACAGAACAGCCCATTGGAAGACATTGGAAACGTCCCCTTCCTTTGAGACTCCAAAGAATGATCAAAGGCCTACGTTTTTATGACCTTAAGAACGCCTTTCCGATGACTGCCTTGCAGTTGTTCATGTATGTAGGTCAGGTTTGCATGGATGTACTTTGAACAACTCTATTCTTAGAACCAAAACACCAGGATGCCTTTCCGCGTGTGCGGTTTACCTTTAAGCTAGGTTTACCTCTCCCTGCCACCTCCTATGGGTGCAGTATAGGGGGGGAACGGCAGGTTCTTGCTCATAGTGCTTCTCATAACTGTACATATCCATATGGGCAGGCACACATATAGTTGTGCACAGTTTGTAACTGCTACCCAGGGTCATTGAACATCAAAGAGATTCAGTGGCTTCCTGTCTATAACATTCTGCCTTTTAGACTTTTTAACCGTGACATATAATTTTCAATGCACTGCTGGGTCCGCATAAACATAGGTCTATATGGTGTCGGAAAGATCCCAAATTAGACTTCTGATGACAGAATGATTCCCTGCTCAGAAAGACAGAACAGAATCGGGCTGTGTATGTTTGATGTAGTTACAAGGACTTAAGGGCATTATTTCAACGCATTCTTTGTTGTCCTACATGCGTCACCATGATTCAGCGTACCCCTTCTGCCAAGTAACTTCTCCTGCGTCTCCCACCACGCTTATCGTATCTTGTTCCCATCTTCGAATCTTCGTCGCCGGTGGGATCAAAGGACTGCGTCTCTGTGCATGGCCTCAGCGCTGGCGATTGTGCACGTGTGTGGTCTGGGGAGTCTCAGAGACAGAGCCGGTCGTCCTTCTAAAACCTCCCAGTACGATGAAAAGCAGAGTGTGATAGAGGATACGCACCGCTGCCTATCTGCCCAGGTAAGGACAAGAGGCACTCCGGCTCGGACCGCTGAAGACGAGCCCTCTAACGTTCACATCATGCAAATTAAAACACGGGCGCAGGTAGAGGTTACGTTACCATAGAAACCGTGCGCCGATCCACACAATGAGCCTCTCCACCTTGACGGGGGCGGGTGAGCTGCTGCCCACTTGGAGGAAATGTGACGCTTGCATTAGGATTTACAAGAGATCCCGTTGAACATAGCCAGGTTGTTCCGGCGCTTTGGGGCTTGGCACACGGACTGAATCTATTTGAGTGGTTCGCAGATTGGATTGGCTGGAGATGTTCCGTGGAAAGAAAAACACTACAAGCGGAGCATTAAGTGCTACGGCTAATTTAAGAGCAGAGGGTTCCCCGGCAAACCACAGACCGCCTGTTGATGCTATTCTCCAAAAGTACAAAACCATATTCACGCGGCATCTAGCACTTCATGGCAATTTTCTCATTTGTCTGGTTGATCTGTCATGCAGGACGGTTCTGGGGATGATTTAAATGTAGCCCCGATTCAAGAGTCTGTACTTAAACCCTGCTTCCTACCCGTGCCTGCTCTACAGGGGAGAGTTCAATGGGAGAGTCTGGGCGGGTTTCTGTCACTGCTCAATCACAACTCGTTAGCGAGGTGAAGTGAGGAGCAGTCTAAACGCGGCCAAGGCTCCGCCACTCGGACCCAACTTTTAATTTCAATCACCGTAGCAACATTTCACAATCAGTGAGGGAAATTATAGGGGTAATGCCACTGCTTCCCTCTGCCCTGTAGCCCAACGCGCGGGTATTTCTGGCTCCCTGTGTAATTTTAACCCTGAGGGACGTGCAGTGTATGCTGTTTTAGTTAACATACTGTGTGTGTGCGTGTGTGTGTGTGCGTGCGTGCATATACGTACATGAAGTGTGTAACTCTTCAGATTCTGTTCAGGCCCGCGTGTGTTTCCCAGAAAGGGCCGTCCAAACCGGGTTAGGGACATTTTGAAGGATCCTTTATGTGGTTGTCGTGTTTGCCTCGACAGGGTAAACAGTGGGAGTTCAGAACCCAGCTCACGCTCTTCATCGTACCGACGGAGGCGGAAGTGGTGTTCTTTTGTTCAGTGATGCTAGCGTTGACCCACGCACTGTGACCAACATCCGACCAGGCCCTGCAATCCGACAAAACCAACTCAGAGGCTCCAGGCTAGCCCTCAATCTGCCGTCTATTCCCCGACCATCTAACCAACCCGCCCCCCCCTCACCTCTCCCTACGTTTTCCATTGGATTTGATGGCATCACATTTCCAAGTTGGAATTTATTTTATTTTACACAATGGCCCGTTTTTATATAGCAATTTCCTGCACATTTAAAAGTAATGATGCTTTGTGATGACTTTGTTTTTCGGACAAGTAAATTATTCCACTTGCATCTTGTTTTTCGGGAAATGACAAAGATTTGGCTGTGCTCTGCTGTGAGGTAAACTCATATTGTTGTGATTTGCTCTCTCTGTCCCCTGTAATGGACTCCCCGCCAAGGTTGTTGTAATGCTCAGAGGCAACAGAATGGAGGTAAATGTGGTGTGACACAAACACGATGCCACCTCTGCTCGGCTGGCGGGGATACGTCCCTGTGACGGATAGGATAGCATTGTCATTGTTAAAGTAGACCTTGTTTGGTAAAGGTATGCTCTTTTTCACATGAAAGACATACCTGGGTTTTATCTATTTCTAGATGTGTGTCTATCTGTCTCTGTGCGTGTGTGTGTGTGTGTCCGTCTGTGTGTGTGTGTGAGCTTAGCTGTGTGTTTGTGTGTTCCCAATGCATCACTCGGTGAAGATATTGTGTTTCAGCCCCAAGGCAGTGTGAAGCCTTGGTGTCTAGTTCAAGCAGACCTGCGTAGATCAATGGTTGAGGATTGTTGTGTCCTCTCTCTTGGACCCTCCAGGTACGGGCCCCATCCACATGAACTCTGTCCAGTGCCTTGGGATGGAGAGATCCATCCTGGACTGCTTCTACCAGGAAGTCCCCCTGTGGACGTTCAAACACAACCGGGACTCTTCAGTGCGCTGCAACATTCCTAAGACGGGCACGGAGCCAACGGTGGGTTCACATCTGACCGCTCTGAGAGCCACCCGACGTCCTGTTTCACCCCTGGCCGTCCGTCTGATCCACACTGTATCCATCCTCTCTCAGGTGCGCTTGTCTGGGGGCCGACTTCCAGGGGAGGGCCGCCTGGAGGTGTTGATGGAGGTGGACGGCCGGAAGCGCTGGGGGTCCGTCTGCAGTGAGAGCTGGGGCATCAACGAGGCCATGGTGGTCTGCCGTCAGCTGGGGCTGGGCTTCGCCTCCAGTGCCCACCAGGTAGCTCCTTGGTGTCATTCATATATCAGTCCAAACGTAGCGTCCCAACCTTCTTAGTGACGCAGACACACCGTACAAATGAGTTCCGTTAACCCCGTAGGAGACCTGGTACTGGACCGGGGACCCTACCGCGGCCGAGCTGGTGCTCAGTGGGACGCACTGCGTGGGCACCGAGCTGTCCCTCCAGCAGTGTCGCCGCAACACCCAGCTGCACTGTCCGCGAGGAGGCGGGACCAAGGCGGCGGGCGTCACCTGTTCAGAGAGTGAGTCTGTGGGGATTGGTTTGAGTCTGTTTATTTGGGATTCGATTAAGTGTACTGATGAGTAAAAGGTTATTGGCTGAAGGTTTAATTAATCTATTTATAGACTCAACATGATCAATTGAAGCCGTATACAGTACATATATATATATATATGTACTGTATATGTATATGTATATATATAGGTACTCTAGTGGCCGACGCTGCTCTAACCCCCCCCCCCCCCCTGCAGCCGCCCCGGACCTGGTGCTGGACGCCCAGCTGGTGCAGGAGACGGCCTACCTGGAGGACAGACCGCTGCACCTGCTGAGCTGCGCCAACGAGGAGAGCTGCCTGTCGTCGTCGGCGGCGCTGATGACCTGGCCCCACGGCCACCGCCGCCTGCTGCGCTTCTCCTCCCGCATCATGAACCTGGGCCGCTCCGACTTCAGGCCCAAGGCCACCCGGGAGAGCTGGACCTGGCACCAGTGTCACAGGTAGGCCCGCCCCGGAGAGCCCCACCTGCAGCCCCACCTCCAGCCCAACCCCAACCCCCACCCACCCTCAACCACCTCCAGCCCCACCTCCACCTGCAGCCCCACCTGCAGCCCCACCTCCAGCCCCACCTGCAGCCCCACCTCCAGCCCCACCTCCACCTCCAGCCCCACCTCCAGCCCTACCCCAACGCCCACCCACCCACCCTCAACCACCTTCAGCCCCACCTCCACCTCCAGCCCCACCTCCACCTCCAGCCCCCACCTCCACCTCCAGCCCCACCTCCAGCCCCACCTGCAGCCCCACCTCCAGCCCAACCCCAACCCCCACCCACCCTCAACCACCTCCAGCCCCACCTCCACCTCCAGCCCCACCTCCACCTCCAGCCCCACCTGCAGCCCTACCCCAACCCCCACCCAGCCACCCTCACCCACCTCCAGCCCCACCTCCACCTCCAGCCCCACCTGCAGCCCCACCTGCAGCCCCACCTCCAGCCCTACCCCAACCCCCACCCACCCTCAACCACCTCCAGCCCCACCTCC
>NC_044062.1:404250-416750 GCF_902167405.1 Gadus morhua | reverse complement strand
AGAGTGAGAGAGTGAGCCCTTACCATCATCAGGAGGTGTAGAGTGAGAGAGTGAGCCCATCCATCATCAGGAGGTGTAGAGTGAGAGAGTGAGCCCTTAACATCATCAGGAGGTGTAGAGTGAGAGAGTGAGCCCATCCATCATCAGGAGGTGCAGAGTGAGAGAGTGAGCCCATCCATCATCAGGAGGTGCAGAGTGAGAGAGTGAGCCCTTACCATCATCACCGTTGCCCCGTCCACAGGCCAGCAGAAGCGCTTCTCCTGCTACAACATGGGCGACCAGGGGATCTCGGTGGGCTGCTGGGACACCTACCGCCACGACATCGACTGCCAGTGGGTGGACGTGACGGACGTGAAGCCAGGGGACTACATCTTCCAGGTCAGCGGAGATGTCCCCTTTGGTTGAACCCCATGGAGCTCTAGAGGCTATGGAGCATGCAGAATCAATCCACGACAACCATGAAACGGTTCCCATTCAGGCCTCCCCGGTCGCCCGCATCCTACTATCTGCCCCTGTCATTACTCCATTACCGCCTTCTCAGGTCAACACGTCGTCTCTTTATGGGATCGGTCTAGACCAGAAGCCATCAAAGGCCCCCATCACGCTCTATCGCCCCCCTTCAAACGGGGGACCCCAGGATGCGGCGGTGGTTCTTAATGTGGTAGTTAACAATTAAACCCCAGCTGTGGGAAGAGAGTAAAAGTGTAAGTGACTGATCGCTAGCAGACCTGGTTTACGCAGACTGTAACCGCAGAGAGGTCGACCCAGCGCCCTCCTCTGGCTCCTATTGGAGAGGAGTGAGGGACGCATGCTCCTCCAATCCACCCAGCAACCCCTCAAATCCAACACACTGCACGTCCACCAACTGACTAGCTTCATTAAGGGCCCTGGCCCCTCTGAACTCTGGGTACGTATGCAGAGCATGATGGTAAAGTGGCAGCTCGCCACAGCTAGGCAGCGTGCAGGGGCAGTACGAAATAAATAGCTACCAGTGGAGAGAAGAATGAGTAGATGAATACAAGAGAAAGGACGAGTAGCATAAGGAGGGAGGAAGGGAGGGAGGGAGGAAAGGAGGGAGGAAGGAAGGAAGGGAGGAAGGGAGGAAGGGAGGAAGGGAGGGAGGGAGGAAAGGAGGGAGGAAGGAAGGAAGGGAGGAAGGGAGGAAGGGAGGAAGGGAGGAAGGGAGGAAGGGAGGAAGGAAGGAAGGCAGGAAGGGAGGAAGGGAGGGAGGAAGGGAGGAAGGGAGGGAGGAAGGAAGGGAGGGAGGGAGGAAAGGAGGGAGGAAGGAAGGAAGGAAAGGAGGGAGGAAAGGAGGGAGTGAGATAGAGGAAGAGACAGAGAGAAAGAGGCAGATGAGAAAGACTGACAATAATTCTAAAATAAATATAAATGAAACCTAAATAAATCAGGTTGAGCTGAGCTGCCAGACCTAGGGAGGTACGGGTCCTGACACTGAGCAGAGTTGGGCGCCTCTGTTTAGAACCAAGAGGGAGATGGGACATGAGCTGTGCAAGGGAGCGGTCAGGCCCTTCGCTTAGTGGGATCACAAACACAACTGAAGTCACAGAAACAGAAGGAAGATAAACACGTCGTGGGACAGACGCATATAGTGAACCAGGGAGGCACCAGCAGAAATTGAAAAACAAGCGCAACATTTTTCTCTGCTCCTTCCTTTCCGTTGTGTCCTTGCCTTGCCCTTCCCTTCTCCTGCTTACGTGAGGGATGTCTCGTTCCCCCCAGCCCCCCCCCCCCCCCCCCTGGGAGGAGGGCTGCTGAACCGCCCATGGCTGGAGAAACACACCAACTACCCAAATTAACCACACTCTCTTTTTCAACACTCTTACCTCGTCCCCCCCCACCTCCCCTGCCATTAGAAACAGCTAATTTGCCACCAGGGAATTTCTCCATCCCTGCTCTGTATTTTTATAGAAACGATCTCACGAAGTCACACATTCCACTGCCTCATGCATCCCACCAGCGGCCGACGCTGTAATTTACCTCCCCGACAAATAATAAAAAGCCAACCGACTTCTTCTAAAAGTGTTTCTTCTTTAGTTTTTCAAGGTTTATTTTTTAAAGTGAAGTTTGCGCTGCAGTGCCCCTCCGTTGCTGTTTGTAACCTGTACTTAAACAGGGTGTAGCAGTTTACAGAGTTGCTATTAGAGTAAATGGCTTCTCAGTATTATCACCAGGCCAGATTAACAGAATGCGTGTATCAGCAGTTGCGAAGCTGCTCGGTAAATAACAGGCTATTAGTGCAATGGAACCCATTTCAGACACGAAAACACACTTATGCATAACGGAGCTTTTTGTGCCAGCCATCACTTTCAGCCTAATCAGACCCTATTATCTCCTGCCGGTGTGTGAGTGTTTTGGTGTGTGTGTGTGTGTGTGTGTGTGTGTGTGTGTGTGTGTGTGTGTGTGTGTGTGTGTGTGTGTGTGTGTGTGTGTGTGTGTGTGTGTGTGTGTGTGTGTGTGTGTGTGTGTGTGTGGCGTGCATGCATGCATGCATGCATGCATGCATGCGTGGGAAACTCACCTCTCTGTTGACAGAATTGCATGGTATGGTACTGCTATGATTTATGCTGTAGTTTTGGTTCATAAACCCCAGCTAACCATTAATGTAACTGAAGTTGTCATGTTCTAAGGCGTCTTTACACATGGCACATTATAAAATACTTTATACGGTGCGCTCGCCTGTAAAAGGTTACAACCAAGGGTTTATCACTGAATGTTTCTTATGGATAAGGGCACATATCAAACACCAGTATGTTCATATGTCCAGCTGCAGACCACTCCTACCAGCTTTATTCCTTTCATGTACATGTGAAGAAAATGTAGCTTATTTATCTTTCCAAAAAGGAATTTTGCATGGAAAAGTCATCCATCTTTTTATGGACATGGAAGGGGGTGGCTTGTAAAAACAACAGCAGCCAAGAAGGCCTTTTTAAATAACACACACTCTAAAACTAACAATTTGAATCCAACTGATCTTTCAGTTCAAGTGTGGCTCTGGGTTCGGACGCAGGAGAAGGCAAGCTGTTAAACCATCATTTCTAAATCCTTAGAATATTCATAAACACATATGTGCCCTTTGGTGGACCATTTCATACTGTAATTTACAATACTTAGAATTCATACATTCTTAGCATGGGGGTGGTGCTGGATGAAATGGAGCCTCAACCCTGGCCGTTTAAACGGCCGTGGAGCTTGACAGGATGATGTGATGAACTCCCTGTTTTCCAATGCGTGTGTGTGTGGTGGTGTGTGGAAACACACACACACCTACAGACAGACACACACACACACACACATACCTACAGACAGACCCACACACACACACCTACAGACAGACCCACGCACACACACCTACAGACAGACCCACACACACACACCTACAGATAGACACACACACACACACACACACCTACAGACAGACCCACACACACACACACCTACAGACAGACACACACACACACACACCTACAGACAGACCCACGCACACACACCTACAGACAAACCCACACACACACACCTACAGACAGACCCACACACACACACACACACACACCTACAGACAGACACACACATACACACACCTACAGACAGACCCACACACACACCTACAGACAGACCCACGCACACACACCTACAGACAGACACACATACACACACACACGCACACACCTACAGACAGACCCACACACACACACCTACAGACAGACCCACGCACACACACCTACAGACAGACCCACACACACCTACAGACAGACCCACACACACACCTACAGACAGACCCACACACACACACACACACACACACCTACAGACAGACCCACACACACACACACACACACGGTGGGGGTTGCTGAGCTCACCATGCCGGGGTTCTGTCCAGGTGGAGGTGAACCCGGCTCTGGACATGGCTGAGTCCGACTTCATGAACAACGCCATGAGGTGCCGGTGCAAGTACGACGGCCAGAGGGCGTACATGTACGGCTGCCACGCAGGTGAGGAGGTGTAACACACACACACAGACACACACACAGACAAGTACACGCACGCTCACACACACACACAGACACGCACGCTCACACACACACACACACAAACACGCACGCTAACACACACAAAGACACACACACAGACACACACACAGACAAGTACACGCACGCTCACACACACACACAGACACGCACGCTCTCACACACACAGACATGCACGAACGCACCCTCACACACACACACAGACACGCACACACGCACGCTCACACACACGCACGCACGCTCACACACACACACACACACACACACACACACACACACACACACACACACACACACACACACACACACACACACACTGTATATGAAGACACACAAACACACACACACACACACACACACACACACACACACTGTATGCATGCAAACACACATCACACACTGTATATGTAGACACACACAAACACACACACTGTATATACACATCACACATGACACACTGTATATGTATACACACAAACATACACATCACACACTGTATATGTATACACACAAACACACACACTGTATGTACACATACACATCACACATGACACACTGTATGTGTATATACACAAACACACACACACTGTATGTACACATACACACCCATGGGGTTCTCTCCTCCCTTGCACATGACTCTGTTTCTGTCATCCCCAGGCGATGCATACAGTGCTGAGAATGAGGACCTGTTTGAGCACCAGAGGCAGATCACCAACAACTTTGTGTAGGTGATCCGGAGAGGAGGGGGGGGGGGGGGGCAGAGAGAGACTGCTCAGGCCCTGCCGAGGTCACATGGATTCAGAACCTCTACAAGAAAGAAACCTGTTCAAACCAAATGGCCCCAGTCTATCTCCCTGAATGGTGTGGATGAGACCGGCCCCATCAGAGGTGAGACCATCACAGAGACGCCGTTAACGGCTAGAGCCTAACGGGGGCTCTGACCTAGTCTGGGCTCCGGTTCAAGTCACAAGTAACGCACCCAAACTACAACGCCTTCTGTGATGTGGCACCCGGAGCACTCTTTATTTAACTACTCAAGATTAACTATGAATCATTCCTAACTGTAGCAGCCTGACCTTGGAGACTATTAGTGAAACACAATGATGGGAATATTTTTCAAATATGAAAAAAAAGAGAACCTGAAAAATAAGTAATGTATGTACTGTAGCGAAATATCGTTAGTTACTCCAATTTACAGGGTACCGATGGTATTTGAGATCAATAGATGCTGGAACTCATGACATTATTTGAATTGTACTTCTCAATTATACTGTATTTTTATTAACCTCACTCCATTGTAGTTAAACATTTTTGTATTATTTTAATAACTTTTTATTGGTATTTTATTTTTGGATTAGGTATCATTTAATTATTTTAGTATCATTTCATCTTTGGGGTTTAGAATAATGACATCAACTTTGTCTCATCAAAATGCAGAAACTCAAAATGCAACTTTTTTTGTGTCCCAAAAAAAATGTCTAATTAGTATCGAAAACAGCATGTTTCGCAAAAGCCTGTCTTTTGCGAAACATGCTTTTAAGATGTGAGTTTTACTTGAGCAAGTGAAATTCAGAACTTGTTGCTTATAGCTTTAATTTGCAATGTATTATTTATATAGTAATGTAATTTATTCACAGGTTTCTATATGCAGACACGCATGCTTAGCAATGATTTAGCATTGTTCAGACTTTTATTTTTTAGTTACAAATACTTTTTGTTCAATCGTATATATAATGTCAATTCAGAACCATTTTATGGGAGGATTTTAAAGGAGAGTCCCCAGGATTCCAGAAAATCTGCGTTAAAAAGGTTCCTTTTTGGAACTCTCAAAACCGCTTTTTTTTGTAACGCTTAAAACTCCCAACTTTTCCTTGTCGTCCTTTAGATTTATCTGAAGGGAGCTGGAAACAGCCACAGTGCTATGTGGTGGTGGCTGCCGGGCTTTAGAGCGTATAAAAAGCCTTTTAATTAGCTAGGTTAGGGTTACGGTTACGTTGCACGCTATAGAGAGAGTGCGAGGGGGGACAGTAACGTATGTGCGTAGAGGCAAAGAAGAGCACACAGTTTGACTTTGTTGTACAATTGAGGACAATCCAAGAGTGAGGAAGAAAGTAGGGCTTGACTGGAAGAGGTTGGGAGTGAATCACAGGCAGTAAGGGAGTAGGATCCAAAGTAGAGGAAGGGAAGGACACCAAACAAAGGAACTTGGATAAAGAATGCTTTTTAACCATTTGTACACAAGGCAACCGACCGCATGCCACATTTACAGTTCCACAAGCGAACAACATGTTTGTCTGGGCAGAAAGATCTGTGTTCCTTCAGCCATGGCCCGATGACATTGTTTTGTGCCCATTATTTGTTACATCACAATTTTATTTTTTTCAGCCTTTGACCGAAGCATTTATGACTACCAACTATGCTTGACCTCAACTGGTCCAGATAATATTTTCGTTTTTTTAGATTTTCTACTTGTTTTAGGTGTGTGTCTTGTCTTCGGTAGTTAAATGGGAACGGGACAATTTTCACAGACATTGTTGTGGTTTCAAATTACTACAAGAACGGAGGTTGGACTTGGTTCCTTCAAGGGATTTCCCTGGTCTGTTGCTGGGATTTCCTCATTCTCAAACCATTAAGAATCCCTGGGTTACACTAGTTACACACAGCCCAAACTCATCCTAGTTCCGGGCTACAGGTTCAGAATAGTATTTCCCTTAACACATCTCTGTTACTATGTGCTTGTTTACAGTTGCTTTCATCTGTTGAGTGCTGTTGTCATTGTTCTGTGTTATTTAATTTTTTGTATTCCATCCATAGTCACTTATACACTAATATAATGGATCATCACTCTAACAATATCTCAATAATGCAATGGTATCTGTGCTTCAGGGATGCATATGTCTTTGGCTTTTGTCTTTGGCTTTGGATATGTCGTCTTATGTTTGTTGTCACTACATCCCATAGTGTGTGTTTGTGTGTGTGTGTCTCTCTCTCTTAAAGACAGGGTCTGCATGTACTACATCTATATTCACAGAAATATCTGCTCTCAGGGATCATAATATATCATACCTCCAAGAGTTCCATAATCAATAATGTGATCTGGCTTCGTTTCTTTGTGACGCTTGCAGCTGACAGATTCATTTCTTTGAAGTGAACAAAGCTTGTCAAAGGTGATCTGTTTGTATGCTGGCCGTAGGCATTGAAGCGATTCATGTGTTTTTTAAGTAAAAGCATCAGATATTGTGACCCCTGGGGAAAAAGGAACAGTCAATGCTGGTTGAGGTGCAAGCACAGTCGGTAAAAAAAAGAGTCAGCCTTAACCAACCAAGCTTCATCATTCATTCATTCGTTCATTACTGTGAATTAATAAAACTTTGACACAAACTACTTCCTGCCATGCTTCCTGTCTCCTTCTCACTCTTCATCTGAAGCTATGTCCTACATTTGATGTGTGTGTGTGTGTGTGTGGGTGTGGGTGTTGGTGTGTGTGTGTGTGTGTGTGTGTGTGTGTGTGTGTGTGTGTGTGTGTGTGTGTGTGTGTGTGTGTGTGTGTGTGTGTGTGTGTGTGTGTGTGTGTGTGTGTGTGCGTGAGGTGGGCTAAGTAAACCCTGAATACATATACCTGATGGTGTTTTTTTTCCTTGCACCTGTAGAGAAAGAAACAAACAAATAAACACATTTTGAGGGTGGGGTGGGGGAGTTTTAATAGGACTCAGCTAGATAGCCCAAACCATGGCCGTCAAATGTATTTTGAGAGCTTAACTTTTTTGAGGGTGTTAGTCGGCCAGAGGTTTACTGGCAATTTAATTTAGGAGGCGTTTCTCCCAAACCGGCCAGGTTGTCCAAAGAAAACCCTTTCAAGTTGTTAGCTTTGCTGTGACTTAATCATACGCAAATACTTCACCCACAGGAGGGGAGAAATCTATGGGTCATCTTGAGCAGGGAAAATATTTCCAAGCCATCCAGGAATTAATGCTTAAAGTATATCACATATTTGGGGGGATTGTGGGTGTGGGGGGGGGGGTACTTACAGTTTATGTCTGGAGATCAAAATGTAGTGCATATGTGATTGGATCCCACGGACAGGTCTACAGTAGAGCTGTGGTCTCTGAGCGATAGCAAACAGCTCACCGACTGCTGGGCAAACATAGAAGCAACACTTGGCAGGCCTACACTTACACACACAAACACACACACGCAAACACACACACAAATACAAACACACAAACTCACTCAACACTTTGAGACTCGAGCAGACACAAACAAACAGCACACACATCACCACATTCTGCACGGCCATCGAGCACAATGAAGGTGAGATTCACTACCAGCCGGGTCTATAAAGCCAACATCAGAGACTGATCAATAGAGGATCACCAACCAGCCCGGTCTATAAAGCCAACATCAGAGACTGATCAATAGAGGATCACCAACCAGCCGGGTCTATAAAGCCAACATCAGAGACTGATCAATAGAGGATCACCAACCAGCCCGGTCTATAAAGCCAACATCAGAGACTGATCAATAGAGGATCACCAACCAGCCGGGTCTATAAAGCCAACATCAGAGACTGATCAATAGAGGATCACCAACCAGCCGGGTCTATAAAGCCAACATCAGAGACTGATCAATAGAGGATCACCAACCAGCCGGGTCTATAAAGCCAACGTCAGAGACTGATCAATAGAGGATCACCAACCAGCCCGGTCTATAAAGCCAACGTCAGAGACTGATCAATAGAGGATCACCAACCAGCCCGGTCTATAAAGCCAACGTCAGAGACTGATCAATAGAGGATCACCAACCAGCCGGGTCTATAAAGCCAACGTCAGAGACAGATCAATAGAGGATCACCAACCAGCCGGGTCTATAAAGCCAACGTCAGAGACAGATCAATAGAGGATCACCAACCAGCCGGGTCTATAAAGCCAACATCAGAGACTGATCAATAGAGGATCACCAACCAGCCCGGTCTATAAAGCCAACATCAGAGACTGATCAATAGAGGATCACCAACCAGCCGGGTCTATAAAGCCAACATCAGAGACTGATCAATAGAGGATCACCAACCAGCCGGGTCTATAAAGCCAACATCAGAGACTGATCAATAGAGGATCACCAACCAGCCGGGTCTATAAAGCCAACATCAGAGACTGATCAATAGAGGATCACCAACCAGCCCGGTCTATAAAGCCAACATCAGAGACTGATCAATAGAGGATCACCAACCAGCCCGGTCTATAAAGCCAACATCAGAGACTGATCAATAGAGGATCACCAACCAGCCGGGTCTATAAAGCCAACATCAGAGACTGATCAATAGAGGATCACCAACCAGCCGGGTCTATAAAGCCAACATCAGAGACTGATCAATAGAGGATCACCAACCAGCCGGGTCTATAAAGCCAACATCAGAGACTGATCAATAGAGGATCACCAACCAGCCGGGTCTATAAAGCCAACATCAGAGACTGATCAATAGAGGATCACCAACCAGCCGGGTCTATAAAGCCAACATCAGAGACTGATCAATAGAGGATCACCAACCAGCCGGGTCTATAAAGCCAACATCAGAGACTGATCAATAGAGGATCACCAACCAGCCCGGTCTATAAAGCCAACATCAGAGACTGATCAATAGAGGATCACCAACCAGCCGGGTCTATAAAGCCAACATCAGAGACTGATCAATAGAGGATCACCAACCAGCCGGGTCTATAAAGCCAACATCAGAGACTGATCAACAGAGGATCACCAACCAGCCGGGTCTATAAAGCCAACATCAGAGACTGATCAATAGAGGATCACCAACCAGCCGGGTCTATAAAGCCAACATCAGAGACTGATCAATAGAGGATCACCAACCAGCCCGGTCTATAAAGCCAACATCAGAGACTGATCAATAGAGGATCACCAACCAGCCGGGTCTATAAAGCCAACATCAGAGACTGATCAATAGAGGATCACCAACCAGCCGGGTCTATAAAGCCAACATCAGAGACTGATCAATAGAGGATCACCAACCAGCCCGGTCTATAAAGCCAACATCAGAGACTGATCAATAGAGGATCACCAACCAGCCGGGTCTATAAAGCCAGCATCAGAGACTGATCAATAGAGGATCACCAACCAGCCGGGTCTATAAAGCCAACATCAGAGACTGATCAATAGAGGATCACCAACCAGCCCGGTCTATAAAGCCAACATCAGAGACTGATCAATAGAGGATCACCAACCAGCCCGGTCTATAAAGCCAGCATCAGAGACTGATCAATAGAGGATCACCAACCAGCCGGGTCTATAAAGCCAACATCAGAGACTGATCAATAGAGGATCACCAACCAGCCCGGGTCTATAAAGCCAACATCAGAGACTGATCAATAGAGGATCACCAACCAGCCCGGTCTATAAAGCCAACATCAGAGACTGATCAATAGAGGATCAACCGGCGGCGCTAAAGGAGGCGAGCCGGCGGCGTTAAAGGAGGTGAGCCGGCGGCGTTAAAGGAGGCGAGCCGGCGGCGCTAAAGGAGGCGAGCCGGCGGAGCTAAAGGAGGCGAGCCGGCGGCGTTAAAGGAGGCGAGCCGCGGCGCTAAAGGAGGCGAGCCGGCGGCCCTAAAGGAGGCGAGCCGCGGCGCTAAAGGAGGCGAGCCGGCGGCGCTAAAGGAGGCGAGCCGGCGGCGTTAAAGGAGGCGAGCCGGCGGCGCTAAAGGAGGCGAGCCGGCGGCGCTAAAGGAGGCGAGCCGGCGGCGTTAGAGGAGGCGAGCCGGCGGCGCTAAAGGAGGCGAGCCGGCGGCGTTAGAGGAGGCGAGCCGGCGGCGCTAAAGGAGGCGAGCCGGCGGCGCTAAAGGAGGCGAGCCGGCGGCGCTAGAGGAGGCGAGCCGGCGGCGTTAGAGGAGGCGAGCCGGCGGCGTTAGGAGGCGAGCCGGCGGCGTTAAAGGAGGCGAGCCGGCGGCGTTAGAGGAGGCGAGCCGGCGGCGTTAGAGGAGGCGAGCCGGCGGCGCTAAAGGAGGCGAGCCGGCGGCGTTAGGAGGCGAGCCGGCGGCGTTAGGAGGCGAGCCGGCGGCGTTAAAGGAGGCGAGCCGCGGCGCTAAAGGAGGCGAGCCGGCGGCCCTAAAGGAGGCGAGCCGCGGCGCTAAAGGAGGCGAGCCGGCGGCGCTAAAGGAGGCGAGCCGCGGCGCTAAAGGAGGCGAGCCGCGGCGCTAAAGGAGGCGAGCCGGCGGCGTTAGGAGGCGAGCCGGCGGCGTTAGGAGGCGAGCCGGCGGCGTTCATAAAACACTCGGCGGCTTGTTCTCGTTTCACCTCCCGGGGGCCGCGTCCTGTTTGCAGCGGGTGTGTTTTTTCGGGGGGCCCCCGGGAGCCCCACCCGGGCATCACAGACAGTTCCACAATGGGGACTGTGTGCACCCCCTGAATGACAGACCTGTCCCCACACGCTACAAGAGACCTCCACCCTGTCACACACACACACGCACACGCACACACACACACACATATTCACAAACACAAACTCACACTCATAAAAAGCCAGATGGATTGTATTACTGGGTGTCAACAGGCCTCATCAGACCGAATAGCAAACAGCCCAGAACCATAGATTTAAAACCCATGACTTGTGTAAGTGGACGGCATTGATAGTGTTCAGCAGACTGCGGAGCTGTGGCTGTCATCCTCCATCGATACACAGCTTCATATCAGCGCAGCATGCTGTGGTGGTGTGTGTGTGTGTGTGGTACCATGTGGTGTGTGTGTGTGGTGTGTGTGTGCGTGTGCGGTGTGTGTGGTGTGTGGTGCTATGTGGTGTGTGTGTGTGTTGCTGTGTGTGGTGTGTGTGGTGCTGTGTGTGTCTGTGTGTGGTACTTTGAGTGTGTGTGTGTGATTGTAGTGTGTGTGTTGTGTGTGTGTGTGTGGTGTCTGTGTTGCTGTGTGTGGTGCTGTGTGTGTGTGTGTGTGTGTGTGATTGTGGTGTGTGTGTGTGTGTGTGTGTGCTGTGTGTGTGTGTGTGTGTGTGTGTGTGTGTGTGTGCGCTGTGTGTGTGTGTGTGTGTGTGTGTGTGTGTGTGTGTGCGCTGTGTCTGTGTGGGCTCTGTGTGTGTGTGTGTGTGTGTGTGTGTGTGCTCTGTTTGTGTGTGTGTGTGTGTCTCTGTGTGTGTGTGTGTGTGTGTGTGTGTGTGTGTGTGTGTGTGTGTGCTGTGTGTGTGTGTGTGTGCTCTGTGTGTGTGTGTGTGTGTGTGTCTGTGTGTGTGTGTGTGTGTGTGTATGTGTGTGTGTGTGCTCTGTGTGTGTGTGTGTGTCTGTGTGTGTGTGTGTGTGTGTGTGTGTGTGTGTATGTGTGTGCTCTGTGTGTGTATGCTCTGTGTGTGTGTGTGTGTGTGTGTGTGTGTGTGTGTGTGTGTGTGTGTGTGTGTGTGGTGAAGCGTCCATCTCCCGGGCGGCTCATGCTGAACCACCGACGGAAC
>NC_044062.1:212500-217185 GCF_902167405.1 Gadus morhua | reverse complement strand
AAAAGATGAAATCACGCTTCAGATCATTTGAGGCTAGCGCTGTCAATCAACAGGGTAACACACATATAGGACGCAGCAAATTATCTCTGTATCACTATGAGTTAGGGTTAGGGAACCCTAACCCTAACCCTAACCCATCACTATGAGAAAATGTGTATGAAGCATATTATCTGATGTCATCGGCTCAGGTTTGGTACAAAGAGATACCAAATGATTGCCTTAATGTCGATTTAAAATCGTTTAATGGAGAAGAATGAGGAATAGAACGAAAGGCATATACATTTTATATAAATTGAGATCCATCACACAGAACACAATGTTGCTCTTGCCGGTTCTAATGCCGAGTCATTTCAGTGGATGGTGCCTACAAGCCAACCCTTTACCCTGTACTCTCTCTGCTCCCCCTGTCCATCATCTGAGTCCCACCTACCTAACCTCCCTGGAAGGACCCCAACTCTCCTGGAGAACATTACCTCAGGGCGTTGGGTCCAGACCCGGGCCTGCAACACCCCACCCCCATCACTCACCCTGCCCTCGGCGACACCCCTTTGTCCCGGTATACCTTCCCGGGACGTGGATACAGGCCTGAGCTCATTGCTCCGTGTTCCTCCCCCTCTGCCTCACCCCGGAACGGTTACTCACCCTCTTTAGCGTCGTCAGCCCCGGCCACAGGGGACACCTTAGGGAGGACGGGACATTGGAAGGGAAGTCTTGTTGCTTGGTTGCTGCAGACCCCTCAGACCCGTTGTTCCGGTGTGGTTCTGTGAGGGTACACATTGTGAGAGAACAAACGGCATGCACCCTGTCAGGGACGGGGGCTCCGGGTCCATCAAGGCTCTTAATGTGTTTCAGTTTCTGGTCCTGCACAGACTTTTATAGGAAGGTATATCAACCCCCCCCCCCACACACACACACGCATTAATTCACACCATTGTTTACAATTGATGTAGTTTGAGGGACACCATCATTAGTGTCCAGATGGTTCCAGATACTGTTTGACCAATAATAACCTGCCTGCACTTCTACCTGAGCCTCAGGCCAGTCCATCGGTGTCAAACGTGAAGTGCAGAGCCAACTGGCGACTTGAGGAGTGACCAAGGAGTTGTCGTGATGGATTGTACATTTCGGTGGAAAGTGCTTCAGTTACATTGCATCATTGCATGACTGGGCAGCTCTGTCAAAGAACATATTTGTTGCTGAAATTGGCTTCTGTGGCGTTTATTGTATCCCATTGTATTCTGTAGGATATTATAATCATTTGTGTGCTTTTGTGTGGGTGTGTGTGTGTTTGTGTTGCAGATATTAATGCACGTGTAGGTGCATGAGCCCTTGTTCTTGGTCTCCAATGAAGATGAAGTCTGCCGCCGTGGTGGAGGGAGGGCTGTTTACTGAGAGCTACTGTAACATCTGCAACGCCCAGCTCATCTCCGAATCTCAGAGGACGGCTCACTACGAGGTCAGGAACACAATCACACACACACTCTCTCTCTCTCTAACTCATATATACACAAACACAATCACACACACACACTCTCTCTCTCTAACTCATATATACACAAAACACACGCATACACACAATCTCTCTCTCTCTAACTGATATATACACAAACAAACGCATGCACACACACACACACACACACCACACGCATAAACACACTTTCTCTTGCTCATACACACACACCACACACACACACACACACACACACACACACACACACACACACACACACACACACACACACACACACACACACACACACACAACTTCCTCTCTCTCACACACTTACACAACACACTGTCTCTCTTACTCCCACAAACTCTCCCAAACACACTCACACATTAGCACACACGAAAACACAGACACACACAGACACACAGACACACACTTCCCCTCTCTCTCTCTCTCTCTCTCTCTCTCTCTCCTCTCTCTCTCTCTCTCTCTCTCTCTCTCTCTCTCTCTCTCTCTCTCTCTCTCTCTCTCTTCTCTCCCCCCCTCCCTCCCTCCCTCCCTCCCTATCTCTCAGGACCTAGCCCTCCCTCACTCACAACACCTTTATTTATAAAGCACTTACCAATACAAGTCACAAAGTGATCCACAACAAAGTAGAATGATAATAGCGCTGGAATGGGGGTAGTAAATAGAACAAGCATAGCAAGAGGTGGAAAAAGAAATGCATTAAAAGTCAATAAAAGGATGGCGATCACAAGTAGATCACAGGGAAATAAAGCCAAATGCTCATTTAAAACAATTAAAACATTGCGGATGGAAGAGTTTAGAGTTAGTTATACACACACAAACATAAATGCACACACACATGCAGGCTCCATAGAGAGAAAAGGCATACACACATTAGAATAAATACTCCACCCTTGAAACCAGATGACTCATGATTCCACACAGGAGTGCTCAGTATGAATATTATCCCCAGCTGGACACACTTATGAATAAGATCTATTAATTTATGAAAATAAACTGCTGGTCGTTTATGTTAATCGTGAAGAGGCTAACATTTATGAATATTTCTAAAAGAGTAGTACATAATAGGCGAAGATGATCTGTTATAAAATTCATGCAGCATCATGATAAATGAAATGATTTTTTTATTTAACTTCTGTTCATTTGAGTTCCTTTGAGGACATGCTGGATATCGCATTGTGTCTTGATTATAAATGCAGTTCTCAAATAAGAATAGGGGCAGGCATTTGCTTACTACTACATTCATTTTGTAACTATTTCCTCCTGGGTCATAAAAACCACAAGCAGGGCTCCATGCTATAATACTCTGCTACTCTTACTACTGTTACTACTTTACTTACTTACTACTCTTACTACTGCCACCAAACACAATCTGTAATACACTGCTGCTCTTACTACTGCCACCAAACACAATCTAATATACACTGCTGCTCTTACTACTGTTACTACTTTACTCACTTACTACTCTTACTACTGCCACCAAACACAATCTGTAATACTCTGCTACTATTACTGCTGTTACTACTTTACTTACTTAATACTCTTACTACTGCCACCAAACACAATCTGTAATACTCTGCTACTATTACTACTGTTGCTACTTTACTTACTTACTACTCTTACTACTGCCACCAAACACAATCTAATATACACTGCTGCTCTTACTACTGTTACTACTTTACTTACTTACTACTCTTACTACTGCCACCAAAGACCATCTATAATACTCTGCTACTTTTACTACTGTTACTACTTTACTTACTTACTACTCTTACTACTGCCACCAAACACAATCTAATATACACTGCTGCTCTTACTACTGTTACTACTTTACTTACTTACTACTCTTACTACTGCCACCAAACACAATCTATATACACTGCTGCTCTTACTACTGCCACCACTGTACAGACAGTCGCTGGTACAATAGAAACACAATCCCAGGCAAAAAGGCTCAAGTGTGTGCGAGTGACCTCCAGCTCTCAGTCCACTGGCCAGACAATGATGTAATGACTGCTCCCTTTGAATAATAAATCCTGGGCAGGTCTGTGTGTGCATGTGTGCCCATGCAAAGATAAGTGCACAGGATCTGATCTGAGCTCGTGACGTGTGTGCAGTGTGAGCACATTATGGTATTAAACGAGAATGAGGGCATTAGTAACGTTAAGGATTAACATTAACGTTAATCTGAGTGATGTCTGTGTATTGTTTGTTGCATGTGTGTGTGTGTGTGTGTGTGTTGTGTGTGTGTTGTGTGTGTGTGTGTGTGGTGTGTGTGTTTGTGTTTGTCTGCTTGTTAGTGTAAGGGCACGCAATCACACAGTCATTTAGGCTGCTATAGCTCATGAAGACTTCCATGACTTCCGAAGATTAGTACACCGTGAGGTGCCATGCGCCAATACGTCAGTAGGAAGGAGGAAAGGAAGAGAGAAGGAGGAGAGGAATTTAGAAAGGTGTGAGGAGGTATACGTCAATGGTTGGAACAGTTAGAGAACAAGTGAAGAGTCTCGTAGGAGGAAAAAGTTAGAAAAGTATGTTTTGAAGGATGAGGTTAAAGAACATCTTGTCGATTTTATCTGCAAACACTCTGATAATGGATCTCCTTCATCGTCTGCTGGTCTCTGGGTCTGATGGAGGTTGGAATGGTCACTGGCAGAGATATCGCCTTGAGGATGTAAAGTACATCACACTCACACGCACATGCACATTCCAACCCGTCCGTTCGTCTGGTCATACAAACACATCCATCATAACCCCAATCCATGAAATAGATATACATATTCATCCATCGTGCCGTGTATGCAATCATCTACACTTCTACTCACTCTGCACAGCTATGCATACAAAACAAGAATACACGCAACCTACACACACACACACACACACACACATGCACATACAGTTTGCTGTGTAGTGTATGCACAACTGAAGTGTAAGTGCCTCACTTAGTGATAGGGAATTAGTGTCGGAGTGCCTGAACCGAGTCGTAGGCACATCCAGTTCATACTGACACAAAGTGTCTAGGGGTCAGAGCTCGCCAATGAAGGTCACATAATAGCAATAAAATAAATAGAGTGTGATAGCACTGTCTAAAAAGCACAGCAGACAGTTTCACAAAGGCACACACACACACACCACACACACCACCACACACACACAACACACACCACACACACACAACACACACACACACACACACACACACACA
>NC_044062.1:205000-207500 GCF_902167405.1 Gadus morhua | reverse complement strand
CTCCCTCTCCCTCTCCCTATCTCCCTCTCCCTCTCTCTCTCCCTCTCCCTCGCTTGCTCTCTCTCTCACTCTCTTTCACACCCACACACGCACTTCGTGTTTGACTCGTAACCTTGCACAGGGGATGTGAAAGATTAGGTTGGGAGATCCGCAGCTTAAAGGACATGGAATGACATCAAACTAATTTAAGGGGAAATAACTTTTCCCCTGCAACTCTTTCCTCTCTTCTATCACATTTTGCTCTAATGGAGGGCGTGTTAAGTTTTACTTTCATCTTCATTTTTCACACACTCTCTCTAATACTCTCTCGCTAACTCTCTCACTCTATATCTATGCCTATTCCTCTCTACCGCTATCTAGTAACATTGCGCATTCATTTGAAAGTTTAACATACAAATGAAACAGATTCTAATAAGAGAGGAAGATGAAATAAAAAAAGTCAAGTAATGTAATGCAAAATAATGTAGGCTCAAAATTGAAGTTGTGAAAACCTCTCTCTCTCTCTCTACTCTCTCTCTCTCCTCTCTCTCCTCTCTCCTTCTCTCTCTCTCTCTCTCTCTCTCTCTCTCCTCTCTCTCTCTCTCTCTCTCTCTCTCTCTCTCTACTCTCTCTCTCTCTCTCTCTCTCTCTCTCTCTCACACTGATTGAGTAGAACGACCATCACTTCTAGGAAGGCACCGTGCCTCAAAAGTTCCTCTGGCCATGCACGTGCACATGCACATTCAGATGCATGTGCACGTGCGCATGCTTCTGTGTGCATTGTTGAGC
This sequence comes from Gadus morhua, assembly GCF_902167405.1. Classification (NCBI taxonomy): domain Eukaryota; kingdom Metazoa; phylum Chordata; class Actinopteri; order Gadiformes; family Gadidae; genus Gadus; species Gadus morhua. The sequence continues at coordinate 206,732 of NC_044062.1, read as the reverse complement.
GGGGAGAGCTCGACAGAGAACAAACGCAGAGAAAGTAGGTCGGAAAGGTGCTCCAAGATGAAAGGAGAGGGGGGGGGATGGAGGAAGATGGGGGAGGAGGAGATGGGGGGGGGGGGGGGGGGTGTTGGGGTAGGGAGATGGGGGGGGGGGAGGAGGAGATGGGGGGGGGGGGGGGGTGGGGGGGGAGGAGATGGGGGGGGGGGGGGCAGGATGATTCGTTTCCTTCTCCTCACGCTCTCTTTTTTCCATCTCCTTATCCTTCCTGGATAAAGATGTTTCATGAGGGACCACAGATGGTGGAATGTTTCAGCCTGTTCGTGCTAATTCTGTCTTTCCATCATGAGACGTGTCTAATTTACACTTCCCCCCAATACGCTAAAACTCCAAATCACAGGCTCTGTTTTCTCCGCCGCTGCCGTCGCTGCAGCACTTCTTCCGTGCGTATATTTAGTTATTGTTTTCTTCAAAAGAATGAGGGAAGAATTCTCAAGGGTTGGGGAGTCAAACACAGAGAGAGGAAGACAGCGAGAGAGAGAGGAGAGATAAACACTTCTAATTAGAAGTCTATTGTTAGGTGCCGGAGCAGGGCTCGGCCACACAAGAAACAGAAACATTCAGAGATGCAGGCAGTGCTTTCAAACGATGACTGAACGTGTGTGTGAGCCCCACATGCTCCCGCACACTGACACACACATACACACACATCAAATGGGTCATATGTAAATCAGGATGATCGTGTGTGTGTGTGTGTGTGTGTGTGTGTGGTGTGTGTGTGTGTGTGTGTGTGTGTGTGTGTGTGTGTGTGTGTGTGTGTGTGTGTGTGTGTGTGTGTATCTGTGTGTATGTGTGTGTGTGTGTGTATCTGGGCGTGTGTGTGTGTGTGTGCAGGTGCGTGTGTGTGTGTGGCTGGCTGCGCGTGCGTCTGTGCCTGCGTGTGGGGTGTGTGTGTGGATGTGCGGTTTGTGTGTGTGTGTGTGTGTGTCTCTGCGTGCGTGTGTTTGTCATGTATCTGTGAGTCTGCGTGTTAACTACAGCCAACAAGAAGAAATCAGTCTGGGGTAACGTGAGACGTAAACAGGCAAGACTGACAGCTGAGGAGATTATATAAAGAATGAAGACACAATAAGAATAGACGGCGCAGAAAGAGTTCTGCTAGGTTCCTCAACAGACTACACTTTTAAAGATTATTTCTACTAGTCTATAGCTGCGATCCCATTATCTCAATTTCTGGATTATAATTGTGATCAATTTTCCAGTTTGATCAAAGATAATATTTAAAAGTATGGAAAAATAATCCTACAAATAATTGAATCTAATATTTAAAACTTGTAAAAAATCATTTTGCCTCAATCTTGTGGATTTCACTGCCTGCCGATTGTGTCTCTCAGCGTCCTCGTGTTCAGACGCTGGCGCCCTGATCCGGGCTGTCTCTCAGCGTCCCCGTGTTCAGACGCTGGCGCTCTGCGCTCCTCGCCAAGAAGCCACTCAGCCGTGGTTGCACCACCAACCCGTGGCGCCCGCTATTCCCCGGAACAAAATCCTCACCCTGGTGCCCCCGGGGGCTGGTGGGGGGGGCTGAGGGAAAGGTTAAACACCACGCGGCAGGGCGGGGGCGGGGGCAGTGTCGGCAGTGGAGATCTAAACCGGTGCGGACGGACGGAGGCGTGGGACGCAGCGGGGCTCGTGCTCGGGGGAGAGCGGGGAATCGACCAGGGAGACAGACGGACGGGGT
>NC_044062.1:162500-197500 GCF_902167405.1 Gadus morhua | reverse complement strand
TTCATTAACTACAGGTTACAGCGGGTATATATGGGTTATTATAGGCTATGAGAATAAAACAGCTGGCCATAGATACGGTAACTATGTGAACAAAGGAAGGCACCAGAGATACAATAGAGGTGCAGAAGCAGTATGAACATAATTGAACAGATGAATGTGAAGCTAGGGTATGGCATTGGCCCGCCAGAGAGGTCCATTATGCTGTGAGTGCGTGGCCATGGCGTCACGTATTTCCATCGCTCAGCGTGTGAGGTGCCATGCCGTGTGCGTGCGTGTGTGCGAGTGTGTGTGTTTCTGTGTGTGCGTTGCCGCAGAGACACAGATACACGCGTTGTCCACGCCAAATCTGCGCATTTGGACATGCCATCTGGCGCAAGAGTCCTTCGCATGCTCCTGACACCTCCTCCCTCCCCTGAACAAATAGACGCTCTGAACAAAGATACGCTCCTCTCCTCTTCCTCTGCACGCACGCACACGAAGCGCTCCGCTCTCACAAAACACCGGGCTATGAGTCAATGTATGTGCTTGTCGGGGCCACACGAAACACGACTCGTAATCACAGCTAGTCACACACGCCATCTTGAGGATGAAAAGCGGTTTCATCCCCTTATCGCAGCCGAGGGCCGGGCACTTCGGGTTCTGATCGAGTGACACATGGAGGCACATGCGCCCCCACACGCAGGACATTTGTGGGTTTGTAAATAGATCCATGCCTTTATTTAGAAGATAAATAGATTTCATGCATATTAAGGTGGAGCTAGGGTTGAGGTGCGTAGAAAATAGAGGCTTGTGTGCAGCACCCGTCGCCTCTCCCCGGCATTGAGAATCCACCCGCCATAAATACCCTCCAGGATGGTGTGATGACTGGAACAGCCAGCGCAGTCGCCTGCCAACGGACTGCCTCAGAGCAGCCTTGGCTGTGTGTGTGAATGTGTGTGTGTGCGTGCGTGCCTGCCCGCGAGTGTGTGTGTGTGTGTGTGTGTGTGTGTGTGTGTGTGTGTGTGTGTGTGTGTGTGTGTGTGTGTGTGTGTGTGTGTGTGTGTGTGTGTGTAAAAGGTGTGTGAGATTGTGTGAATGTGTGTGTGTCTACGTGTGTGTGTGTGTGTGTGTGTGTGTGTGTGTGTGTGTGTAAAAGGTGTGTGAGATTGTGTGAATGTGTGTGTGTCTACGTGTGTGTGGGGGTGTGCGTGTGTGTGACATGTGGGACTATAAGGGGGGGGTGTTGGTAACCATCGTACTTGGAAGTGGCGAAGGGCAGGTGTTGCTTGGGTCGGCTTTGTGTCGTGTGAGAGAAGAGGAGAGGAGGAGAGAGAAGAGAGGGTAAGAAGAAGAGAGAGGAGGATGACAGGAGGGGTTATTAAAGGAGATGAGAGGGTGAGGAAGAGGAGAGGAGAGGAGAGGAGGAGAGGAGAGGAGAGGAGAGGAGGAGAGGAGAGAGGGTAAGAAGAAGAGAGAGGAGGATGACAGGAGGGGTTATTAAAGGAGATGAGAGGGTGAGGAAGAGGAGAGGAGAGGAGAGGAGGAGAGGAGAGGAGAGGAGAGGAGGAGAGGAGAGAGGGTAAGAAGAAGAGAGAGGAGGATGACAGGAGGGGTTATTAAAGGAGATGAGAGGGTGAGGAAGAGGAGAGGAGAGGAGGAGAGGAGGAGAGGAGAGGAGAGGAGAGGAGGAGAGGAGAGGAGAGAGGGTAAGAAGAAGAGAGAGGAGGATGACAGGAGGGGTTATTAAAGGAGATGAGAGGGTGAGGAAGAGGAGAGGAGAAGAAAGGAGATGAGAGGGTGAGGAAGAGGAGAGGATAGAAGTAAGGAGATGAGAGGATGAGGAAGAGGAGAGGAGAAGAAAGGAGATGAGAGGGTGAGGAAGAGGAGAGGAGAAGAAAGGAGATGAGAGGGTGAGGAAGAGGAGAGGAGGAGAGGAGAGGAGAGGAGAGAGGGTAAGAAGAAGAGAGAGGAGGATGACAGGAGGGGTTATTAAAGGAGATGAGAGGGTGAGGAAGAGGAGAGGATAGAGGAGAGGAGAGGAGAGAGAGGAGAGGAGAGGAGAGGAGAGAGGAGAGAGGGTAAGAAGAAGAGAGAGGAGGATGACAGGAGGGGTTATTAAAGGAGATGAGAGGGTGAGGAAGAGGAGAGGAGAGGAGAGAGAGGAGAGGAGAGGAGAAGAGGAGAGGAGAGGAGAGAGGAGAGGATAGAGGAGAGGAGAGGAGAGGAGAGAGAGGAGAGGAGAGGAGGAGAGGAGAGGAGGAGAGGAGAGAGGGTAAGAAGAAGAGAGAGGAGGATGAGAGGAGGGGTTATTAAAGGAGATGAGAGGGTGAGGAAGAGGAGAGGAGAAGAAAGGAGATGAGAGGGTGAGGAAGAGGAGAGGAGAAGAAAGGAGATGAGAGGGTGAGGAAGAGGAGAGGATAGAAGTAAGGAGATGAGAGGTGAGGAAGAGGAGAGGAGAAGTAAGGAGATGAGAGGGTGAGGAAGAGGAGAGGATAGAAGAAAGGAGATGAGAGGGTGAGGAAGAGGAGAGGATAGAAGAAAGGAGATGAGAGGGTGAGGAAGAGGAGGGATAGAAGTAAGGAGATGAGAGGGTGAGGAAGAGGAGAGGATAGAAGAAAGGAGATGAGAGGGTGAGGAAGAGGAGAGGATAGAAGTAAGGAGATGAGAGGGTGAGGAAGAGGAGAGGATAGAAGTAAGGAGATGAGAGGGTGAGAGGAGAAGTTAGGGGAAAGAGAGGAGATGAGTGGGAGAAGAAAGGAGATGAGTGGATGAGGAGAAGAGATGAGTGGATGAGGAAAAGAGATGAGTAGAGGGAGATGATAGAGTGAGAGGAGGAGGAGAGGAAAGGAGATCAGAGGGCAAGATGAGAGGGGAGGGGAAAGAGGTAATGAGGAGAGGCGGAGGATAGGAGATGAGAGGGTGAGGAGGGAAGTAATTGAAAAGCGGAGTGGAGATGAAAAAGGGGTGAGGAGAGGATCAGTGAGGGTGAGAGGTGATGAGCGATGAGAGGGGGAGAGCGCGGACGGGGGGATGGGGGGGGGCGGCAGGGAGGAGGAGAGGATCAGTGAGAGGTGGAGAAGATGTGAGGCGAGAGTTGTGCTATTACACATGGGTCCCTGGAGTCCCATTGGCCTTCCACTGACCCCCTGCTACACGCCTGAGATCGGACTTACAACAATCTCCTCTCTCCGTCTCTAGTGGCAAGGCCCAGCCCTTTTGGCTGTGTGTGTGTGTGTGTGTGTGTGTGTGTGTGTGTGTGTGTGTGTGTGTGCGTGTGCGTGTGTGTGTGTGTGATAGGGTTAGGGTTGTGATATATGGGTGTTGGGAGATTTTTTTTTTTCCTTTACAGAATTTTCACCGGAAATGTTATTTGAAAGTCTATTTTTAGGCTGGTTCTCTCCCGTTGATGTTTTCATTTAAACCCGTTTAATACAATTCCTTGTATGTGCCCTGTCTCCTCTAACCCCTAACCCTAACTCCAATCACTGCCTCTCTTTATTTCTCTCTGATCTCTGTGCCCCCATGCCACCACACCCTCACCCACCTCTCTCTCCCCCACCTCTCTCTCTCTCCCACCTCTCTCTCTCCCCCACCTCTCTCTCTCTCTCTCTCTCTCTCTCTCTCTCTCTCTCTCTCTCTCTCTCTCTCTCTCTCTCTCTCTCTCTCTCTCACCTCTCTCTCTCTCCCCCACCTCTCTCTCTAACATCTCTGGTCCACCTCTCTCTCCCCCACCTCTCTCTCTCTCTCCCACCTCTCTCTCTCCCCCACCTCTCTCTCTCTCCCCCACCTCTTTCTCTCTCCCCCAACTCTCTCTCTCTCTCCCCCACCTCTCTCTCTCTCCCACCTCTCTCCCTCACCTCTCTCTCTCTCTCCCCTACCTCTCTCTCTCCCCCACCTCTCTCTCTCTCCCCCACCTCTCTCTCTCTCTCTCCCACCTCTCTCTCTCCCCCACCTCTCTCTCTCTCCCACCTCTCTCTCTCTCCCCCACCTCTCTCTCTCTCCCCCACCTCTTTCTCTCTCCCCCAACTCTCTCTCTCTCTCCCCCACCTCTCTCTCTCTCCCCCACCTCTCTCTCTCTCTCTCACCTCTCTCTCTCCCCCACCTCTCTCTCTCTCCCACCTCTCTCTCTCTCCCCCACCTCTCTCTCTCTCTCCCACCTCTCTCTCTCCCCCACCTCTCTCTCTCTCCCACCTCTCTCTCTCTCTCTCTCCCACCTCTCTCTCTCCCCCACCTCTCTCTCTCTCCCACCTCTCTCTCTCTCCCCCACCTCTCTCTCTCTCCCCCACCTCTCTCTCTCTCCCCCACCACACTCTCCCCCACCCCTCTCTCTCTCTCCCCCTACTCTCTCTCTCTCTCCCACCTCTATCTCTCTCCCCCACCACTCTCTCCCCCACCCCCCTCTCTCTCTCTCCCCCACCCCTCTCTCTCTCTCCCCCACCTCTCACCCGACCCTCTCCCCAGACTCATCGCCCTCCACCCCCCAGCCGTCGGACCCGGCCACCGCCCCCCCCCCGGCCCCCCCGCCGGCGCTGCCCTGGCCGGCGGTCCCTGGGGGGGGCGTGGTGGGCGTCGGCGGAGCAGGGGGCGGAGCAGGGGGCGGGCCCTGCGGCGGGGAGGCCGGCAAGTACTGCTGCCTGTGCGGCGCCTGGTTCAACAACCCCCTGATGGCCCAGCAGCACTACGAGGGGAAGAAGCATCGCCGCAACGCCGCCCGCGCACGCCTGCTGGAGCAGCTCTCTGGCAGCCTGGACGCCACCGAGACAGCAGGTCAGGAACCCTGACCCTAACCTAACCCTGACCCTGACCCTGACCCTAACCTAACCCTGACCCTGACCCTAACCTAACCCTGACCCTAACCTAACCCTGACCCTAACCCTGACCCTAACCCTGACCCTGACCCTGACCCTAACCTAACCCTTACCTAACCCTGACCCTAACCCTGACCCTAACCCGCGCACGCCTGCTGGAGCAGCTCTCTGGCAGCCTGGACGCCACCGAGACAGCAGGTCAGGAGCCCTGACCCTAACCTAACCCTGACCCTAACCTAACCCTGACCCTGACCCTAACCTAACCCTAACCCTGACCCTAACCCAGGGCCACTCAGACCCCCCACCCCGGGCCAATGCCTTCGGCAGCCCCTGAGCCTGCCCTACAAGCAGCACTGAGGGAGGGCAGTGTGTGAGGGCCGGTCTCGGTGGTAGCCTCGTGGTGTGGTTGTTAGGAAGGACATTGTGCCTGTCACATGCTAGTGACTGGAAAGGGGCCGGTGGTGGTCGCTCGCCAAGATACCATACGCTACGATTCTTTATTGTTAGAAGATGAAAATGATTCCAGATGGTAAATTCAAGAACATTGCAAGGACATAGCAAAGACAGTGGTACTCAGTGAGGCAGTGAGGTGGTTGTTCTGGATACATGTGTTGTCATGCAAATAGTGAATAGTTTGCTTTGCCCTAGTTACTATGTCTTCTAACACTGGTATGCCTTTTATCCATCCGTTCTTCGAGAAACATCATATACATGATATAACAACATTATTATAACAGTATTATTACAGGAAATGGTTTGATAAGCGCCGTAGATCATCGACATGCACATGGAGATTGACCTAAGATGAAAACATGTGTGCGCTCAAAAAGGCGAGAGCAAGGTACGAGGAGGCTCCGTAAAATCATTAATAGATGAGCATGGTTTCAGTATTATATCAATTAAATCATATTTAATGAGGTAAAACAACGTAAGACATCTCGTAACTATATCCCCTAGTGAACGGTGTACTACTGAACACGGGTGATGAATGATGCCAGGAATGCCAGAGGGCCAATCAATAGATTAAGCTGAGGAGGTAAAGCGAGATGACTTCACAGGCAGCCCGTGGCTCATCTGATAAACTGGGATCCGTGGTATACTGTCAGTTGCCATGGCAAACAGTTTTTTATTATTATTTCTTATCACACTTCTCATGCATTCGCACTTTATACCCGTTTTGCTGCCTGTCTCAAATTATGTTTCCCTTCAGTATCGCGCACAAACAATTGGGTTTATTCGTAGGATTTATGAAGCACATTTATTCAAACGCCATTGACGTGTGCAATGCTGGAAACCTGGAGATGAAAGGGCCCATGCACGTCATGTTTTCGTATTAGTTCTGAGGCACAGACACATGCACACACACACACACACACACACACACACACACACACACACACACACACACACACACACACACACACACACACACACACACACACACACACACACACACACACTCAGGTATACAGAGCTATACCACAAACATACCGACTCATACATACACATGCATATACTAAACACACACACGCAGGCACACACAAAAATACACACATGCACACACATACAAATCAGTGTGCTCCAGGTGCAACTGACACAAGTCATTACCTCAGTAAGCCAATCATATTACAGCCAGGGGTCACATGAGGCTTCAGACGGTGTCATGCCGGATATTGTCTCCTGTCTGCCCCTCGGCGCCCCTACCCCTCGAGTGCCGCGCTGCCCAAAGAACCCCTGACTTAATGATAACAATCAGTCGTCAGCTGTGGAAATAAAGTCATCGAAAGTCTTGCATATTTCCACAGGATTGCAGGAAAGCTAGTCTCACGAATCAGGCTTTAGATTAACATCTCAAAGTCTGCTGGCAGACCAGCTCCCGTCCTGGTGAACCAGGCTTTAGATTAACATGTTACAGTCAGACGATCGTCAGTCTGGGTGAACCAGGCTTCAGATTAACATTTTACAGTCAGACCAGCTCCCGTCCTGGTGAACTAGGCTTCAGATTAACATATTAAGGTCAGACGATCTCCAGTCTGGTTGAACCAGGCTTTCACTTTCTCTCGGATCACTTTGTTTCGACCTGTCGCTCTGCTTGAGGCGGGATGTGTGTCCGCATGATGGTGGAACACAAACTCACGCTATCACAAGTGTAAAGAACTGTAAAGAAAAGGGTCTGCAAAGGTTTTCAGATCCACACCGTGTATAATGAAAACTGTAGATAAACAATCCCTCTTTGAAGGCTTTATCCACTCATGAGCTTACCATCTCCCTAACCCTATCCCTAACATAGCTCTAACCCTAACCCTAACCTAGTAGGAGTGGTTAACCCTAGCCCTAACCCAAACCCTAACACATAGTGGGAGTGGTAAACCCTAACCCTAACCCTACCCATAGTAGGAGTGGTTAACCCTAACCCTAACCGATAGTAGGACTGGTTAACCCAAACCGTAACCCATAGTAGGAGTGGTTAACCCTAACCCAAACCCTGACCCATAATAGGAGTGGTTAACCCTAACCCAAACCCTAACCCATAGTGGGAGTGGTTAACCCTAACCCTAACTCATAGTAGGAGTGGTTAACCCTAACCCTAACCCATAATAGGAGTGGTTAACCCTAACCCTAACCCTAACTCATAGTAGGAATGGTTAACCCAAACCCTAACTCATAGTAGGAGTGGTTAACCCTAACCCTAACCCATAGTAGGACTGGTTAACCCAAACCCTGACCCATAGCAGGACTGGTTAACCCTAACCCTAACCCTAACCAATAGTAAGACTGGTTAACCCTAACCCTGACCCATAGTAGCAGTGCTGGGTCCCAGGTGATGTGCTCTAGCATAGTAAGAGTAGTTAACCCTATCCCTGACCCATAGCAGGACTGGTTAACCCTAACCTTAACCCTAACCCATAGTAAGACTTGTTAACCCAAACCCTGACCCATAGTAGCAGTGCTGGGTCCCAGATGATGTGCTCTAACATAGTAAGAGTGGTTAACCCTAACCCTGACCCATAGCAGGACTGGTTAACCCTAACCCTGACCCATAGTAGCAGTGCTGGGTCCCAGATGATGTGCTCTAACATAGTTAGAGTGGTTAAACCTAACCCAGACCCATAGCAGGACTGGTTAACCCTAACCCTGACCCATAGTAGCAGTGCTGGGTCCCAGATGATGTGCTCTAACATAGTAAGAGTGGTTAAACCTAACCCTGACCCATAGCAGGACTGGTTAACCCTAACCCTGACCCATAGTAGCAGTGCTGGGTCCCAGATGATGTGCTCTAACATAGTAGGAGCGCTCGGTCCCACAATACAGTAAAGGAGTGCTGAAAAGGATATGCAACCCAACCATTGTTGGATTGTCCCGTTTACTTTAGATGAGTTTGTTTCTCACTGAGACAACCCCCCCCCTTTTCCTCCGAAGATGTGAGAGCCTCACGTCTGATGAGCTGTGGTTAACAACTTCAGGTGTGAATCACTGAGTGTTATTCCACCAGGCGAGAGAGTGAGGTTAGCGAGCAGGGGAAAGTGTCTGTGCGAGTGTTAAAGAAAGCAAAGGCACTAATATTCTAATATGATAGTCTTTCGCCTGCCCTCTCTTGCCTCCCTCTCTGGGCCTCCCTTTTCTCTCTTTCTCTCTCTCTGTCTCTCTGTTACACTATCTGTCGTACATAGTAGATGACTGCACCAGGTTTATACTATACTATACTATGCACACTATTGATGGACCTGACCTTCTTCTTAAGTTGCAAGTACTCACTTGTTGCTTCTTAGTATTGCCATGCTCCTCTTTTTTCTCTCTCTCTCTCTCTCTCGCTCGCTCTCCCGCTCTCTCTCTCCCTCCCTCCCTCCCTCCCTCCCTCCCTCCCTCCCTCCCTCTCTCTCTCTCTCTCTCTCTCTCTCTCTCTCTCTCTCTCTCTCTCTCTCTCTCTCTCTCTCTCTCTCTCTCTCTCTCTCTCTCTCTCTCTCTCTCTCTCTCTCTCTCTCTCTCTCTCTCTCTCCCTCCCTCCCTCCCTCCCTCCCTCCCTCCCTCCCTCCCTCCCTCCCTCCCTCCCTCCCTCCCTCCCTCTCTCTCTCTCTCTCTCTCTCTCTCTCTCTCTCTCTCTCTCTCTCTTGCTCTCTCTCTCTGCCTGTCTGGATCTCCTCGCTCAGCGTCACAGCAGAGGAGGTCTGTGGGATGTCGGTTCAGGTTCAGTCATCCTTCACAGGGGGAAGAACACTTGTTTGGCAGCAGCGAGATAAACATTCATTAAGTCTTGCAGTAGTGCATTGCCACATTTTACAAAAGACAGAAATCTGATAGTAACGCTGTGAATGTCCCTGTAGGTGACATATGCCAACCCATTTAATGATCAGCTCAATGTATTTATTTATTCAGCTAAATCTCACTGAGATTACGCAACACTTGCACGAGAGACATTTTATAGGATATCAGCAGAAGTGCACAAACAATACAAGACATATACAGGCACAAGAGAAGGATCAAACCATCAAACCAAGCCTCTGTCAGCCCCATCAGAGTAGAAATACACAGCATGTTCGTATACAGCATAGTAGAAATAAACGGCTTGTTCGTATACAGTATAGTAGAAATACACAGCATGTTCGTATACAGCATAGTAGAAATAAACGGCTTGTTCGTATACAGTATAGTAGAAATACACAGCATGTTCGTATGCAGCATAGTAGAAATAAACGGCTTGTTCGTATACAGTATAGTAGAAATACGCAGCATGTTCGTATGCAGCATAGTAGAAATACACTAATGTTTCTATGCAGCATAGTAGAAATACACAGCGTGTACGTATACAGCATAGTAGAAATGCAATGCTTGAGAGAGAGATAGCTACAGAGTGCTCACTCATCACCCTGTGCCCACCAGCGTGCTCGCTCCGAATCCCCTTGACACAGATACATGGAAGGGCTTCTTCCTCTTGGTCTTTGGTTGGGGAGGGGTGGTGGACTGGGAGGGGTGGGGAGCAAGTCATTATTTCTCCCAGTTTGTTCCAGACAAGGAAGCCCCCCTAGAGACAGGGGTCATGACATCGCCTCCTTGTTGTGGTTCGGGGGAGGGGAGGGGAGCAGGGGGAAGGTGGGTGGGGCAGTGGAGAGGAGGGGGACCCTGCTCTGTGCCGGCCCCCCCCATAAATCACCCCAGTGGTAGAAGCCCCCCTGTAGACCCACCAGACACATGGGCCTCTGTAACGCCTCTCTGGAGGCAGACCTGTGTGTGTGTGTGTGTGTGTGTGTGTGTGTGTGTGTGTGTGTGTGTGTGTGTGTGTGTGTGTGTGTGTGTGCATGTACGTGTATCTGTACACACAACAACACGCACATACACAGGCACACACACAGGAGCAGTGTGTATACATTTCCTGTGTATGAGTGCACGTCCCTGTATGTGTGTGTATTTGCGTGTGTGTGTGTGGTGTGTGGTTGTGTGTGTGTGCAGGTGTGTGTGTGTGCATGTGTGTGGTTGTGCAGGTTGAAAGAGAGACATGCCAGCCTCGAGAATATTATCTGTGATTGATGAGTTTCTCTGCGTCTAGAGACAAGATTGACCTCTCCACCTCCCCTGAGATCACACAGACACACACACACACACACAGCCACATAAGTATACGCAATATTCTACACAGTCACATACACACAGACACACACACACACACCCACACACACAGTCACGGTCACACATACAAACACAGTCATTCACTCTAATACAGTTGCACATAGACAAACAAACACGCACAGTCACACACTTACCGACTTGCAAATACACGCACATTCACATTCGCTTCATGATACACACACATGTGAAGGTACAAACATACATATATATGATCTTGCATGTGCATGAAATATTAATACAAAATAGCAAAATAAAATTGTTCATTCTCAGAGAATTGTTCATTCCCAGAGAAACACACAAATGAGTTGGGAGAAAACAATCTAGCCGAGAAACAAGGTTACTTCATCCAACACCTCACGTAACACAATTCAAAAAGTAAGGAGCCCCCATGTTGGTTTTCACCTGGTACCAGATGGTCTTTCTTGGCACATACTTGCACTTTTTTTTGTCAAGCCCCTTGAAGTTTCCGGTCGCTTGGTCGAACCGCACTTTCCATTTGGCTAGGACTGTCAGTTAAACGTCTCATCATTATGGTGATAAGCTTCTGCCTGCTGAGGGATTCGTTTCAAGTCCCATGATACATTCGGTTGGTTCTTTATATCCCACATCTCTTGTGAGTTTTTGTGGGCTTGGAATCTGTTCATTTTCTTCTGGTACAGTACAGTAAAGAACATGGCTAACTAATGGACTTCCAAGTCAAGCCGGCTTCTGGGAAAGCAGAACCAGCGTGAGCTCATTTTGTGTCCAGGCAGTAAATGGGGCTTATCCTCTAAGATTGTTTGTGTTTTTTTGTAATTAGTTTTAGACCATTGACCTGAATTGGAGACAGCAGAAGTAATAGCCACTCTCTCCCGAGACAAACCGATCGATACTCAGGGTGCTGTATCTACTCTCGTCGATTTCACAAACCGATTTGATTTAAAATATTAAACGGCAAGAACACTGCATCCCTTGAAATAGTTTTCTAATTAGCGACGGTAAAGTTGGATAGCATATGAGATCAAATAATACAAAAAATTATGTAAATAGGTTTTGAATACATGACAAGCTGTGTTCTAAGAATAGAAAATGGCTTATTGCTCAGCTGACACGTCTGGTGGCTTTGTCTTAGTCTATTTACCAGCTTGCCAGTGACGCCAGCAGGCTGTGTACATTGTTAAAACAGTTCACTAATAGCACTAGCACCACTCCTACTATTCACCTCCTCTCCTCCCTCCCCCTCTCCTCCCCTATCCTCTCCTCTCCTCTCCTCCCTCCCCCTCTCCTCCCCTATCCTCTCCTCTCCTCTCTCCCCCTCTCCTCCCCTATCCTCTCCTCCCCTCTCCTCTCTCCTCTGCTCTCCTCTCCTCTCCTCCCTCCACCTCTCCTCTCCTCCCTCCCCCTCTCCTCCCTCCACCTCTCCTCCCTCCACCTCTCCTCTCCTCCCTCCCCCTCTCCTCCCTCCACCTCTCCTCTCCTCCCTCCCCCTCTCCTCCCTCCGCCTCTCCTCCCCTATCCTCTCCTCTCCTCCCTCCCCCTCTCCTCTCCTCCCTCCACCTCTCCTCTCCTCCCTCCCCCTCTCCTCCCTCCACCTCTCCTCCCTCCCCCTCTCCTCTCCTCCCTCCCCCTCTCCTCTCCTCCCTCCACCTCTCCTCTCCTCTCCTCCCCTATCCTCTCCTCTCCACCCTCCCCCTCTCCTCCCTCCCCCTCTCCTCTCCTCCCTCCCCCTCTCCTCCCCTCTCCTCTCCTCTCCTCCCTCCCCCTCTCCTCCCCTATCCTATCATCTCCCCCCTCGTCTCCTCTTCTATTCCTCTCCTCCCCTTCCTCTCTTCATCCTCCCCTCACCCCTCATCTTCTTTCCTGTTCTCCCACCCTCTCTTCTCCTCCTCTCTGATTTCCTCCTCTCCTGTCCTTTCCTGAGCTCCCATCCTCCCCCCCCCCTTCTCTCTTCTCAACTTATTTCCTCTCCTCCATCCTCTCATCCTCTCTTCTCTCTCCTCTCCTCCCTTTTCCGCTCCCTCTCACTCCTCTCATCCTCTTGTGTAATTACCCCCCCCCCCCCATCACCACATACATGCATATTCCTCCATTGTAGGCCCTCAGCTCCAGCACATTCTATTCACCGCTTGTAATTAACATGGATTAGTGCACAGACCGGGTCTCGAACCAGAAGGGCTTGATTAAGCAACACACCGTGAATGTGTGTGTGTGTGTGTGTGTGTGTGTGTGTGTGTGTGTGTGTGTGTGTGTGTGTGTGTGTGTGTGTGTGTGTGTGTGTGTGAGTATGGCTGTGTGTGTGTATCTGTCATTAATCACTGCTAGTGGAGAAGGTGCTTTTATGACACTTGTCTGTGAATTTATGGGCATAACAGAAACACATGAAAAATACACTTCCACTAATGACGCACATCAAAATCTCTTTGATGCTGTAATCCGTCGTCAAACAAAATACAGACAGGAAAACCTCTTTTCTCCCATTAGAAGACGAGATGTACTGAAAACTTGAGCGCTGAGGAGAAAGCTGCCCCTCTTCCACGCTTTTGTTTTTGGAAAGGCATTTTGACGTCACATCCATGCATTTCCATCCATTTCTTCTCTCGCCCTGTCTTTATTCATGCAGAATCCCCCCCCTGGAGCTCTACAACTAGCCTCACCCAATGACAACTCTTGGGCCGGGGCTGGCTGATAAAAGCAGACTGTCCATGATTGAGCCTTGAAAGGGACTAAAACGTTATTTACGTTTTGTGAAGTGCGCAGGCAGTCCATGCACATCCATGGCATTTATAGCCGGCTTTTCCTTGTATAATTGCCGTGGTTTGTGCAGTCTGCTTTATCAGGGCTTTAATTTCAGAAGTGGGCAACACGTGACAAATCCTGTATGATGCCTTCACGGGGGCCGTGGTGATGTCATCTTTGATCCACCCGTGGCGACTACAAATTGGGTTCAGATTCTCAACTGGCATAATGAAATATGCCACATTATGCATATCTGGCCCGGTCCCACGATAGCTTCCCGAGACACACACTACATCGCAATGTTGTGTTTGCACTTGAGTTCCCAACATGCCTTGCCAATTAATGCCGTGCAAGGTCAAAGGGGAACGGCGTCGGTGCCAGCAGCTCGTAAATCTCCCACACTGCGCTGACAGCGGGAGAAGGCCACCAACTATTATAAACACACCAACCTTCAGACAGACTTTGCCCACGAACATCATCCAGCTCATACAAATAAGGATAGATAAAAAGAGAAACAGAGATGAAAAAAAACCTGCAGGTTCACAAAAGTGAAACATTCTGGGCAATTCATGTGGACATTCTTTTTATTTCTTCTCATTTTTATCTAACAGCAGTCCAACTGTCATGACTGTTGGTGACTTTGGTAATGATAGTCGCCTGGTGACGGCTCTGCAATGCGCAAAAGTTCGAGAAAACTAAAACTTACATTTGAAAGTCTCTGGGTGGGAAGGAGGGGACCTGTGCCAACTAAACCAGGCTGGACGATAACAGGTTCCACACAAGACTGTCCTAGTTTCCCTTGCCTTCCTGGTCAATGAGCTGTACCACGTAATGAAATAATGGCGGAATTCATTTGTATTATGGTTGCCATGGTTTAATATAGATTTATGATGACTGGTCTCTGGTGAAAGTATCTCTTTGTTGCGCTTCCTTGTTTGATTCGGTTCTTCACAAACACACACACACACACACACACACACTTCACCTGCACAAAAGTGTGCATGGCCACCGTGTGTAGTTCTATGACCCACACATAAAAGCAGGCCCACATTCACACACATATGTGTTGATACATTAACACACACACACACACACACATTTGTATGTTAGTGTGTGTGTGTACATATACACGCTCATGCATGCACGCACACACGCACACAAATAAAAACATACATGGTCATACTGACACACAGACACAATTGTGAACAGACACACATACACATGCACACACGTGCACTCTTCAATCATCAATGTCAGGGTCCCTCTCCATCTCCCCAACATCTCACCTCGACCACCTGCAGACACCAGTGGTTCACATCTGGTTCCTCTTCATGTCATTTAATCACAGCATGGCCACCGACACAGCACAGACACAACATGCACACAGGCCTCCTACTCTACTACACACATGCACACACACGCACGCACGCACGTACACACACACACACACACACACACACACACACACACACGCGCGCGCACACACTAATCACAATAACACAGAGATTAAAAGTGAACTGAGGATAAAAATAAATCGCTATCATCGCTATAAGTTATTTTTGATAGTCGTTAATAAAAGCCAATTCTCTGCAATTACGGAACTTTGTGTGCTGTTCTACTTATATTCGTTTTTGTTCTGATCTCATGTTGTTTCTTTTTTGCTCAATGTTGATTGAAGATAACAATAGAAGGAGCTGGAAGGCTTGTCTTGACGCTGTCGACTGGTGTGTGTGTGTGTTTGTGTGTCTCTCCAGGACTTCGCAGTAGTTACTCCTGCAGTGTCTGCAGTGTGGTCCTCAACTCCATAGAGCAGTACCACGCACACCTTCAAGGCTCCAAGCATCAAAACAAGTGAGTGCAACGTAGGCATGCATGGATAGAAGGGTGAATGGATGAATTGCTGAAGTGCGGATGGTTGGATGGATGGATGGGTGAATGGATGGATGGCTGAACTGAGGATGGATTGGGGAGTGGATGGATGGTTGAATGGATGGATGGCTGAACTGAGGATGGATGTGGGGGAGTGGATGGATGGTTGAATGGATGGATGGCTGAACTGAGGATGGATTGGGGAGTGGATGGATGGGTGAATGGATATAAGTGCGGATGGTTGGATGGATGGTTGGATGGATGGATGATGGATGGATGGATGGGGGGATGGGGGGATGGATGGATGGATGGATGGATGGATGGATGATGGATGGATGGATGGATGGATGGATGATGGATGGATGGATGGATGGATGGATGGATGGATGATGGTCGGATGGATGGATGGATGGATGGGGGGATGGGGGGATGGACGGAGGGATGGATGGATGGAGGGATGGAGGGATGGATGGATGGATGGATGGATGGTTTGGGGGATGGATGGATGGATGGATGGATGGTTTGGGGGATGGATGGATGGATGGATGGATGGATGGACGGAGGGATGGATGGATGGATGGATGGATGGATGGATGGATGGATGGATGGATGGATGGATGGATGGATGGATGGATGGATGGATGGGGGGATGGATGGAGGGATGGATGGATGGATGGATGGACGGATGGGGGGATGGATGGATGGATGGATGGATGGTTGGATGGATGGGGGGATGGACGGAGGGAGGGATGGAGGGATGGACGGATGGATGGATGGACGGATGGATGGATGGATGGATGGATGGATGGGGGGATGGACGGAGGGATGGATGGAGGGATGGATGGAGGGATGGACGGAGGGATGGATGGATGGATGGGGGGATGGATGGAGGGATGGATGGATGGATGGATGGATGGACGGAGGGATGGATGGATTGACGGATGGGGGGATGGACGGAGGGAGGGATGATGGATGGGTGGATGGATGGATGGATGGGGGGATGGACGGAGGGATGGATGGATGGATGGATGGATGGATGGATGGATGGATGGATGGATGGGGGGATGGATGGATGGATGGGGGGATGGATGGATGGATGGATGGATGGATGGATGGATGGATGGGGGGATGGACGGAGGGATGGATGGATGGATGGATGGATGGATGGATGGACGGAGGGATGATGGATGGATGGATGGGGGGATGGATGGATGGATGGAGGGATGGATGGATGGGGGGATGGATGGGGGGATGGATGGATGGATGGATGGATGGGGGGATGGATGGATGGGGGGATGGATGGATGGATGGATGGATGGGGGGATGGATGGATGGGGGGATGGATGGATGGGGGGATGGACGGAGGGATGGATGGATGGATGGATGGATGGATGGATGGATGGATGGATGGGGGGATGGATGGATGGATGGGGGGATGGATGGATGGGGGGATGGACGGAGGGATGGATGGATGGGGGGATGGGTGGGGGAATAATAAAGTAATAGTATTCAAAAAGGAAAAAAATCCATAAACTTCATCATAAAAACGAGGCAACATGGGTCCAATCTCTCTCCGTGAAAGCCCCAGAATGTTTCCCCTCTTTGAACCTGTCAGAATTTAATTGGTTGTTCAAGGTTCAGAATTGTGCATTTACAGCAAGAAGGAAAATAAGTACATAATAAAAAATAAAATCTGAACTTCATTGCCTTATTTGGGAGATGACCTTTCAAAAACGTAGTTGTGATTCCAATAGAAGCACACGTGTCTTTGCTGCACCATAACATTAGATTTGATTTGTTGTAAGAAGTTGAATCTCAAAGACAGCCTTAGAAATGTGATAATAACTTAACTCACTATAAAACAAATTTGAAGGAACCTTTAATAACATTGAGGACATATTACACCCATATCAGGCAATAAGTCCATGAAACGTAGATGAGTCCCAGCCCGAAAGGGATCAGGCTTCCTTCTTTAGGGCCGAAAAGTAACATAATAGGTTATTTAGCTGAGGAGAAGGTTATTTATTTTAGAGCTGTCAGTTAAACGCGTTATTAACGGCGTTAACGTAAACCAAATTTAACGGCGTTAAAAAAAATATCGCGCGATTAACGCAATTATTTTATATTACAATTTTTTTTTTTTTTTTTTTTTAATATAAATTTTTTTGTATCGTCCTGTTTTGATCAGTATATGCCAATGTTGTTATCAATAAAAAATCATTTGCACAAGGCAAGCTGATGCAATTCACCATGTTGATAAGAGAATTAAAATGAGAAGAATTATGGGACAAAAAAATCAAGGGATATTTAGCATAGAAAAATAATTTGCGATTAATCGTGAGTTAACTATGACATTAATGCGATTCATCACGATTAAATATTTTAATCGCTTGACAGCTCTAGAAATTAGGTACCTATTCAATTGTCAAATTTTTAACGATTAAGCTTAATGTTTGGCATGAGACGAAGTGTGACTGTAGAAATACTACCATTCTAAAAAAGTATTATGGTAAACATTTATTTACTTAAAAAATAATTAAACCAGGAGCAGTAGGAGTTCTTCCAATGCCAACAGTAAAGTCCAAGACGTGTGATCTGATTAGCAGAAATATCTGCAAGCTGTTCTCAAGTATATCCAACATGACTTGTGTGTGTGTGTGCGTACGTGTGCGCGTGTGTGTGTGTGTGTGTGTGTGTGTGTGTGTGTGTGTGTGTGTGTGTGTGTGTGTGTTTGTGTGTTCAATCTGAGAAAAACTCTAAATGCTAAAGCACGACATTATCACTTTTTCTGCACTCATATAAAATGCTGAATATACCGTTCCACACAGATGCAGCCACAGACATATACACAGACAAACACAGCAGTTAGCAGTGAGTGCTAGAAGCCATTAAATAAAGCTAGGCACAAGATGAGCTCCGGCCTGGTCAAAGGTCAGCCCAGAAGAAATTTGTGTCTTAAGTAATAGAGAGGTGACCTTTGGAAAGTGTTCAACAACGATGAGTTAAACAGTGTAGCCTTCACATAAGGTCACACGTAATGATTGTGATACGCAGACTGTAACAATAAGAGACGACAGCGTTGGACTATGAGAGGGAACATGGCTCGCGGCAAAACTAAATGTTCATTAGGCTAGGTTATGGTATATATACGTGAGTTTAGGATTTTACAGCACTGCGACTCTCTTGAGTCCTCTATATATGGCTGTTCATCGCCTGCCAAAAATAGCATGGAGCATTCTAATGTACAACTCCTATAGAGACTGGAAGTACACTGAACTGGGTGAAAAGGGGTCATTTGAAGGATGTTCAAATTGAGAGGGACAGCCAAAGAAATTAAATGTTCTAGAGAAGGGAAGACAGAAGATTATTATGTTATGCAGTTCCAGAGAACAAAAAGAAAAACAACCAAAAATGTGGGTGTGAGAGAGAGAGAAAGATGAAGAGAAAAGGGAATTGTGGAATTGAAGAAGACTGTTATTTTACAGCAAGGCAGGGACACAAAGGCAGACCACATTGGAGACAGAGATGAAATGGCATTGAAGCCAGGGAGAAAGAGAGGAATCGAAAGAGGGTCAGAGAGAGAGACAGCAACAGAGAGAGAGACAGAGAGGAATATAGAAGTGGCAGCAGAGGCAAAACGGAGTGCGAGACAAGGAGGAATCCGGTCGGGTCAAAAAGAAAATGATAGCACTAGCTGAGACGTTAGAGTCGGTGGTGGGGAAGAAAAACAACCCCCCCAAAACAAAGAGCTCAGCAAAGAAACTGCTACACCTTGTAAAACCAAGAGCCACTGCAGGCAGAAAAACACGCCAAGGGTGGCGAGAGGAGAAACGCAAAGGTGCCGTGACAGAGATAAGGAGAAAAGGTTTAAAGCCGTCAGGAAAGATCCGGTCAGGGGTCCACATCTGCTGACAGCCTGGGATTTGGACTACTTAGGAGAAGCCGGATCAATGGGG
This sequence comes from Gadus morhua, assembly GCF_902167405.1. Lineage (NCBI taxonomy): Eukaryota > Metazoa > Chordata > Actinopteri > Gadiformes > Gadidae > Gadus > Gadus morhua. Next base: position 178,551 of record NC_044062.1, on the reverse strand, counting down.
CACCAAGGGGCGTCAGGGGGGGGGGGGGGATTTTAACACAGAATACCTGGGGATTAGGGGAGCCGGACTGATCGTGGCGGGATAGCGGTCCGAGAGTCTTTGGAGACCACCAGCTTATCAGGAACAGACTGGGTGCCAGAGTGCCCTGCGGAAAGGGGGAACGGGTCTTCAGAAGGGATTTGGTAGAAGGAGCCGGCAGGTGTTAGTGTCTCAGAGCCGCCATGAGGATTGGAGCATGTCCGCTATCTACCTCGACAGGAAGGGAAAGGATACGCTTGAGTTTCAAAGCCCCCTCTGTGTGTGTGTGTGTGTGGGTTGGGAAGAGGGGTAGAGTCTTTGATAACCCAAAGAATAGTATTGCGCAGAGGTCGTACGAGTTGTCTTAGTGCTGTGATGGAAGGAGGGATGTTTTGAGGTCTGCGCGCCGTACGCCGTTTCCCTGTAGAGACAAGGCGGAGACGTTACAAGGACGTGCAGCGGTTTTTATTTGCACCGCCTTTACCGAGTTACAAAGTGTGTAGTCTGTGTGTAGGTATCTGTGTGTGGGTATCTGTCTCCTTGTGTTTATGTATATGTGTGTGTCTTTCTCTCTCATACATGCACAGACCCATTCTCCAGCAGGGAGTATATAAATACAGCCCAAATCTGTGTGTGTCCCATACTGGGTTGTTTTCTGCTGCAGTAGGAGTGTGTGCTTAGAGGGCATGGAACAGCTTGATAGCATTCCAAGCTCTGTCACTCTGGCCAGCACGCTGGGTGTGGAGACACGCAAATAGGCTGCCGCCGGAGTGCAAGGGTACACACAAAGTTGGCTTTGATTCTCCGACAAATACAAGTGTGAGGATTTGCTAATGATTTTAATATACATGAATACAAATATGAAAAACATTTTTTAAGGTTGGGGTTGAGAAAAGCATTTCTATAATTGGTCAAACCCTATTGCTGTTTGTGCTGTTTAATGATCTAAAGGGTTGACAGGTTGTTTTATCGAGAACGTGGCCAAATCTCGAGTTTGTGTTCCTTTTCAGCCACACATTTCAAGACAGTTTTCTTCAGGGACTTTTTATACCCTTTGGGAGTAGCCTGTGAAATAAGTGGAGGGCTGTGCTACATGTGTTCAGATTTTCCTTAAATATGCCTGAGTTTGTGTGGTACGTGTGTTTTTTATCTTTTGTGAACATTTAGTGTATGTGTGTACCTTTTTAAGTTCTTCTGTTGAGGTTATAGAGCGGCGAGCTTGCCAAAATGAGACTTTTCATCCCATTTTTCTGTTTGTTTGTGTGTGTGTGTGTGTGTGTGTGTGTGTGTGTGTGTGTGTGTGTGTGTGTGTGTGTGTGTGTGTGTGTGTGTGTGTGTGTGTGTGTGTGTGTGTTTGTGTGCGTCTGTTTGTGAATGCACACAAACTCTGCATGAGCTTCTGCTCTTGTAAGAAGCTTTGTGGAAGAGACGAAAGTGCATCTGACAGTGGCAGGGGATTATCGTTCACAGCGGAAACATTCATGAAAATGCTGTGTGTGTATGTGTGTGCGAATGTGTGTTTACATGTGTGCGTTTGTGTGTACATACCTCTGTGTGTATATGTGTGTGTCAGATTGGCCCATTTATCTTCATCTGTGCGTGTGCAGGGAGACGCCTTTATGAGTTCAGCCCGAGATTTCTGTCAGCCTAAAACAACAACAGACGTCTCTATTCCCCGACCAGAGGACGCACCTCTCCGTCAGCCCAGCCCTCTGCCTCTCTCTCCCCCGTCCGCTGTATAAAGAGGCTGAGCTGAAACACAGCCCCTCTGGAACATGAGCGACTGCGCTGTCTTTCTCTGCCAGGGGAGGAGAGTCGTGATGGCGAACAGGATTCCGTGTTGTACAGCACACATCACACCACAGAGTCACTGGGAATATTTTTGATTTTCTGAGTGTGTGTGTGTGTGTGTGTGTGTGTGTGTGTGTGTGTGTGTGTGTGTGTGTGTGTGTGTGTGTGTGTGTGTGTGTGTGTGTGTGTGTGTGTGTGTGTGCGCGTGTGTGTGTCTGAACTGTGTCTCATTGCGCCCCAGGCAAGGTGAGAGGTTAAATTCAGGGCTGTCACTGGTTAGCACATATTCTCTTACATGAACTCCTTTTTGGCACACTGATAAACCCACACAGACACAAACACACGCACACGTACAGACAGACACACACACATATACACACACACCTATGCCACTGAAGTGCAAACGTTGAGCTTGTGCATGCTGCCCCCCGCCCCCCCCCCCCCCAACCGTGACTCATCGTTTGGTCGCCTTAGAAACTGGGCCCTGCCAAATTGCATTTACCTGACACATATGCACACTTTCACATGCATATGGCCATCCATTTCGCAGAGAAATAAGAGGCTCACTTGGCACTCTCTCTCTCTGACACACACTGTCTCTCTCTGATTCACCCTAGTCCACACTCTTTCTCTCTCTCTTTCTTTCTCTCTAGCATGTGCTCTCTGCCTCTATCTATCTCTCTCTCTCCATCTTTTCTATACATGGTCACTATTTTTTTAGCACTTTACACAATCGCTAATTGTCTCTCCTCTTGACCAAAACAATCTTCATTGGTTTCCCATATGGAAAACACAAAAATAAAAAAAGATATTTGTTTCAAGCTAAACTGGCTATTAATACCTTTACACCTCTTGCCCACTGCCTCCGTCCGTCGTCGGACGACGGATGGGGGAGTCGTCCTTGCAGAGGCATCCGTCGCTGCCTGAAAAGTTTAGCATTTTTCAACTTTCTTGACGGAGCATTACGGCTCCGCCCCGTTCAAAGTCAATGGGATCCGTCAACGGACGGATGCAGTGGGCAAGAGGTGTTAGAGTCAGGTCAATGGATAAACTGTTTGACGTGTTAATGCTCGGTGAAACCTATTGGTATAAATATTATGCAAAAATGAATAAAATAGGTAAATGGGATATTTGAGGATACTCTTTGGCTGAGATAATTGTGAATTGCAATGTAAAAATGTTATCAAATAACCATCTGTACTTTTGTTGGGCAGGTTTATTTAACTATTTAAACTCAGAGTTGGAAAAACGATTTTAAATGAAGTGGTGTTAAAATTCCAAAGAATCTCTCTCTCTCCCATCTCTCTCCTTCTCGCTCCCTCACTCTCTCACATTCAAAGCATACACCCTCAAACTAGGAATACCTCTCCTACTGTCGGAGGGAATCCCAGGCTTTACATCCTGCAGACTGGGTTCAAGAACAGGCTCACGTTCTTATCAATGTTATCAATGTTACCCTGCTTTCCCCCCTGCTCTCTCCCCCTCTCCCCCTCGCTCTCTCCCCCTCGCCCCATCTCCCCCCTGCTCTCGCCCCCTGCGTTTGGTATCGTCTCACTCTTGTATTGGGTTTGGTATCGTCTCACTCTTGGACTGGGTTTGGTATCGTCTCACTCCACCTAGCAGTGGAGCCAGAGAACATTTTGTGACAACAGCTACTTTGGGATTGCAGTGAAGTTCAATCTGAGGACAAAACAACCCCTTGTGCTTTGTCCAATCATGGGCTTGGTACATATTTAGTTTCTTTACACCGTCGGCTGTACATTTTCAATTTGCTTATTGGTACAGTCCCATGCAGCCTGTGTCTCTGGGTCTGTCTGTGTGTGTCTGTCTGTGTGCTCTGTCTATGTATATTGCAGGACAATTCGATCAGGAATGACAGAAACTGGATCTCTCTTTAGTTTTCGTTTATTCTCTCTTTACATCATGACACTGGGTCGCATATCATGAACAATCAACAATCAAACAATTTACAAGGTCCCTATATAACCCTACCCCCCGCTAATCAATAAATTCACGATTGTCTGTGTGTGACATGACGTCACCACTAAGGTGCGCTTGTTTTTAGCACCTTTAAAGCTGCAACAATGTATGTCTCTGGGTCTGTCTGGGTCTGTCTGTGTGCTCTGTCTGTCTGTGTCTCTGGGTCTGTCTGTGTGTGTGTCTGTCTGTGTGCTCTGTCTATCTGTGTCTCTGGGTCTGTCTGTGTCTCTGGGTCTGTGTGTGCTCTGTCTGTCTGTTTGTGAGTCTGGGTGCTCTGTCTGTCTGTTTCTCTGGGTCTGTCTGTGTGCTCTGTCTGTCTGTGTCTCTGGCTCTTTCTGGGTGCTCTGTCTGTCTGCTCCTCTGGGTCTGTCTGCTCTGTTTGTCTGTGTGTCTGGGTCTGTCTGTGTGCTCTGTCTGTCTGTGTGTCTGGGTCTGTCTTTGTGCTCTGTCTGTGTGCTCTGTCGGTATGTGTCTCTGGGTCTGTATGTGTGCTCTCTCTGTCTGTGTGTCTGTCCGTCTGTGTGCTCTGTCTGTCTGTGTGTCTGGGTCTGTCTTTGTGCTCTGTCTGTGTGCTCTGTCGGTCTGTGTCTCTGGGTCTGTATGTGTGCTCTCTCTGTCTGTGTGTCTGTCCGTCTGTGTGCTCTGTCTGTCTGTGTCTCTGGGTCTGTCTGTGTGCTCTGTCTGTCTGTGGGCTCCGGGTCAGTCCATGCTGATTCCGTGTACTGTCAGAATAGACTCATGGTGAGAATGAGAGTGTGCCCACTCCCATTCCAAACGATTTGGCTTCAAACTCCACTGTCCACAGTCTTTGAAAAATAATAATAAAGTCTAAGGAATGACAGACTAGTGATTGTGACCACGGAATACCAAATTATAGGGTACTAGGATCAAGGTACTTTGTTGAGGGATGCAAAGGGGGGGACATTTAGTATGGGATGTTTTTCAGGGTGAGTACATCAAGAGAGAAACAGAGGAACAAGAGCTGCTGGTTAGGTTAATCCTAACCCATCAATTGTGGTTGGGCCTTTGTCTCTTGCCCCGGTCAGCTCTTCCCCTCTCTGCTGCCTGTCCTCCCTTACCCCTACCCCGCCCCCCTCCTTCTAGGGCACTGTGGTGGCTGGCAGAGTCATTGCCCTCCCCACACCTCTGTTTGAGTCCAGAGCTTTGGGATAAATCCTGAGCAAGCAGACAGGGTGTAAAGGTCAGGGTTTTAACAGTCATTACCGGGATAGATGCTGACAGCTAGGGTGACCCAGTAGCACTCTCTCCATGTCTCTCCCCAGCCCATCTCTCTCTCTCTCTCTCTCTCTCTCTCTCTCTCTCTCTCTCTCTCTCTCTCTCTCTCTCTCTCTCTCTCTCTCTCTCTCTCTCTCTCTCTCTCTCTCTCTCTCTCTCTCTCTCTCTCTCTCTCTCTCACTGCCCCCACTTCTCTGTGTGCCTTGATGTCTTTTTCATAATTTTCCTACAATGTGACTTTAAAATAAACAAGCTTAGTCAGACCCCGCCAAACCTCTGTTCATTGCTGTTATGTCTGTGAATAGTTCAATAGGCAGAGGTGGGAAGCAACAAAGTACAAATACTTTGTTAATGTATTTAAGTTCAGTTTTGGGGTTTCTGTACTTTACTTTTACTCCCTACATTTCAACACAAATATCCAAACTTTATACTGCTTACATTATTAGTGATTTGATTTGTACCTAAACGGATCCGTACAAAAGACGATCCCTTGTTGTATCCATCTTGACTATCACGCATGATGGACGCAACAACATGAATCGATTGCGTAAAATATAGAGATGAGGTGTTGGGAAAGGGAATGGCGTCTGCGAGAGCACTAGTTAAGTAGCGAGTGAGGATAGATGAAAGTGAACCAGCAAACATTGAGCAGCAACTAGGCATCCCCCTTCTATTACCTTAGATCAGAAGTGTTTTCTCGTTATGATGATCATTTAAATAAAATAAGAATGGCAACATTAAGAGTCTTTGAATTACATGTATACAAGGTTCAGAAAGCTTTGCACAGAACAAGCCGATAGAGGTGTCAGGGGGCAACTTTAAGTTTTATACTTTGAGTGCATTTCAGAGCCTGTACTTTTCCTCTTTTCTTAAGAAAAGATATTTATTATTCAGTACTTTTACTTTTGTCTTTTTTTACCCAAGTATGTACTTGTACTTCAGTAAGTAATTGGTTGTACCTTTACCACCACTGTTAATAAGTACAAGCAACACAGTACAGAGAGTTAATCACTTTTTCAAACTGAAATCCATGTACAATGGCTGGAGCTGATATCAAAAGATAACATGGTCAAATCGTAATTTAGCAATAAAGTCAGAAATCTGACCAATGATGTCTCTCTGCAATGAGATGCAGGGATCATATGAGGAAAGAAATTCGGGAAAACCCTGCATGAACACTGCCAGGGCTTGGGTCCGAATCCCAGATTGGGGACACCCATGCCATCCACCATATTTGACCTATATCAGATTAGAAGTGCACTATGTGAGTTTTCCTTTTAGCAGCGGCTATGTGGCCTGAGTTGTAGCTACAGTTATAGCTATATCCAGGGGCGGATGGTGTATAGGGGCGATTTGGGCGACGCACTACCAACTGGTAGAAAGAGGATTTTTAAATTTTTTTATTCTATCATGGCAAAAGTAGTTTTCAGTGTTCTAGACTTATTATCTGTCATTGTCCAATCAGAATCGTCAGATTCACGTCGCGTTTCAATGGTCCCGCCTCTTTTTGGGCGAATTCATCGACGTGGAAAATCGCCCAAGCCTTCTCCGTTGACTCCAATGTTAATTTTCAATTTTCAATTTTCCTTCAACGGAAATTGAGCCTTCAATTTCCGTTGAAGGCTCAACGGAAATTGAGCCTTCAATGCATTTTCCATTGGGATTTGGGACTCGCCCTAACGTGCTTGCGTCATACGTAACTGAGCAAAGAGCGCGAAGGGATATCTTCGATCAAGTCACTTCACTTGCGGATTTCAACTTGGCTGCAAATGTGCGCAATTCCGTTTCGGCTCTCAAAGAAGTTCCTTTTAGTCGACGATCCAATTCAGAAAAATTGGCATAAAAACAATCAGGACCTCCAAGACCAAAATTAATCATTAAACAAATTTCTACAAAGGGGGGAAAGTCCTACACCCGAGGATTTTCAACAAGTTGGTACGAGAAAAAAAGCTGGCTAGCAGATTGTGAAGAAGCTAACGCAGTCTTCTGCTACCACTGCCTACTCTTCCACCCTGACACCCTGACGAAAGACAGCACTGTTTGGATATCGACTGGTGTGACAGAAATGCACCATCTGTCTGAGAAAATCAAGAAGCATGAGATGTCAAAGATCCACATGGATAGCAGCTTGAGATATGCGACTATTGGGACGGTGAACATTGCCACTCAACTGGACGAGGGATACCGGCTAGCTGTTCGTCGCCACAACGATGAGGTGAGCAAGAACCGACACATCCTCAACCGGCTCATCCAATGTGTGAAGTTTTGCGGAGTGTTTGAGTTGGCTTTGCGAGGCAAGGGTGAGACGGAGGGCTCCACAAACCCAGGTATTTTTCTTGGATTGGTGGACTTTTCGATGAACACCTGAAAAATGCCCTCACAACCCCACACCACCACCCCACCCCTTTCAATTGTATATTGTATGTAGTTCTCTGCAAACCTATGGTGGCATCATGCCTTCAGTGTGTATATTGTATATAGTTCTCTGCAAACCTATGGTGGCATCATGCCTTCAGTGTGTATATTGTATGTAGTTCTCTGCAAACCTATGGTGGCATCATGCCTTCAGTGTGTATATTGTATGTAGTTCTCTGCAAACCTATGGTGGCATCATGCCTTCAGTGTGTATATTGTATGTAGTTCTCTGCAAACCTATGGTGGCATCATGCCTTCAGTGTGTATATTGTATATAGTTCTCTGCAAACCTATGGTGGCATCATGCCTTCAGTGTGTATATTGTATGTAGTTCTCTGCAAACCTATGGTGGCATCATGCCTTCAGTGTGTATATTGTATGTAGTTCCCTGCAAACCTATGGTGGCATCATGCCTTCAGTGTGCATATTGTATATAGTTCTCTGCAAACCTATGGTGGCATCATGCCTTCAGTGTGTATATTGTATGTAGTTCTCTGCAAACCTATGGTGGCATCATGCCTTCAGTGTGCATATTGTATATAGTTCTCTGCAAACCTATGGTGGCATCATGCCTTCAGTGTGTCTTGAACAGCCACACATAAAAAGGTTGCACATATTATATTGATATTTTATCGTATTTGTCTAAATGCATACTTAACTGTAGATAGATTTATGAGTGAAGTTACCAACACAATAGATTGTCCGTAACACACTCACCCCTTTTTGAATCACTTTCTCTCACTCTCACTCTCTCACAAACACACATACAGATAGAGACAGAGAGAGAATGTTTACTTGTGTATACCGGTAATTCCCAATTATTATTGATGTATTTGCACTTTTAATCTTGCTGAATTCTACAAGGCAAATAAATTAAGTAAAAACTTAGTTCCCAGGCTCCATTCGTCTTTGTAAGGAAATGTTCTATTTTGTCTTTATTATTTTGTCAGAATGCAACAGAATGCTTCGTTTTTATATGAATAACAGAAAAAAACCAACGGGGGGAGGAGGGCCCCAGACCCCCCCACAGGGGTTTGGTTTACAAACTTTCTGCCCCCCCTATAATAAAATTCACCAGCCGCCACTGGCTATATCATTTCCAAACGTTCACGGGGGAAGGGGGGAACAGAATAAAACAGTCCAGAGAATTACTTCCCGAAATGGATTGACTCATGAACAGGCCTGTTGCATCCTGGAGACACTAAGGCCGTAGCTGCACTGCAGAGAAGTGCTTAGTGGTGTGATTGAAAAAAAAAAAACCTAACAAACAATTGACGAATACAAACTTTGTATACATGCTCCTTCTTAAATACGGCAGCATATCTTTTGTTTGACTCAAACTGTGACATGAAGGCTGTCCCTGGCGCCCGTTGGTTTTTCCTCTGATTAAAGTAAATATTGGATTCGGGGTTATGAAAATCTACGACACAAAGTGGTCCAAACTGCCGTAATCACGCAGCAACACACCTCCATTCTGTCGACATTGTTATAATGTGGTTAGCAGCTGGTAGGAAGGGCCGTCATTATGAGGAAACTGTAGAATGGGATTATTGATATTGATGAGAGAGAGAGAGAGAGAGAGAGAGAGAGAGAGAGAGAGAGAGAGAGAGAGAGAGAGAGAGAGAGATTTGCGGGCCTGATCTCAGTATCTCTTAACACCTCACAGATGTGCTCTTGTTGTCTTGGCTACCACCTCAGCTGAGGGTCCCTTATGTATTCTGCCATCGTGCTGTGTACTGTAGACAACATGAGGCAAGAAGACCACAGAGAAAACAACTATATGTCGATTTTATTCCAATTCGATATGGTACATAAATGTAAAGAAGTCTTGCCTGATGTATGATTTGACATACATTTGGAGTAAAACTAATCATATTTATGTGTGTGTTTGTGTGTGTGTGTGTGTGTGTGTGTGTGTGTGTGTGTGTGTGTGTGTGTGTGTGTGTGTGTGTGTGTGTGTGTGTGTGTGTGTGTGTGTGTGTGTGTGTGTGCGTTTTGTTTTCCAGCCTGAAGCAGCACCAACAGTGAGCCATGAGGACACGTCGCTCTGTGAGAGTACGGGAGCTGAGAGTGGAGAGAAAATGAGGAATATACTTATTTATTTATTTATTTACTTATTTATTTAGTATTTGTGTGTTTGTTTCTTAATACTTGTGTCACAACCATTTGGGTGTAAGGGACTACTGCTTGAAGTTATTTGTGTGTGTGTGTGTGTGTGTGTGTGTGTGTGTGTGTGTGTGTGTGTGTGTGTGTGTGTGTGTGTGTGTGTGTGTGTGTGTGTGTGTGTGTGTGTGTGTGTGTGTGTGTGTGTGTCTGTGTGTGTGTGTGTGTGTGTGTGTGTGAATATTTGCGGTCTGCGTGTGTGTGTATGTGCGTGTGTGCGTGTGCGTGCCCAAGCACTATGTGTGCGTCATATTCGTGCAGTTCGTCAACACTACAGACTTGGAGTAGGGGGGCAAAAAAAGAACTACTAGATGTAATTTGGGTAAATGAGCTATCATTAACTAAGCCAGTTAATTGTGCCATGACAGTAGTGTAGAGTGACACAGAGCTCTGGTCGCCGCTTCTATTCCCTTCCCAATAATAGACTATCAGCAGGCCCTCCTACCCTCCCTCTCAACCCTTCTGTGCCTCGTCTCTCCAGACCACGTATCCACCTCACCAAGCCTACCCGACCATACCTCCTCCCCTCCCTGCCATCACCGGCCTCTCCTGCTCCCTCAGCTTCCTGACACAACAGCATAGCCGCTGCTGCCTGTAGTCGACACTAAATTAAGATATTTTCAGGGTCAGGACGCTACCGGTTCACGACATGAGGTAAACAAAACCAAAAAAAGGTTGTTTGACTTTCAAGGAGGTAAGAACTCAAACCTTGAGTTCTGAATCAACCGAAACAATGGCAGGAGGGCTGACTGCAATATATGATGCAATGTAATGTAACTGTATTGTGGACGTGTGTGTGTTTGTGTGTTGTGTGTATGTGTATGTGTGGTGTTTGTGTGCGTGGGTGTGTGTATGTGTGCATATATCTTCATTACTTTCAGTTCTGAAATCTATCTCTGAGGGACTTTTACTTCAGCACCTGAAGGGGTTGACATGTTTTCTAAGCCGGCAGCTGCCCCCATAGCACAGCACAGCTGCGGTTATCGCCATATGATCCCCTTGTTCCTAACTAACACAACAACTGATGTCAATATGTCGTCCATAGGGGTGACTGCCATTACGTAACCCTTTCTTCTTGACAGAGCAGCAGTGATAATAACTGCAGACTGGCAGATCAGCACGACCGTTGTCGGTCAGATTGTGATCGACACTCATTAAAACAAGTCAAGTCATTTGGTTCTATATGTAGTGACAGTTTGGACACAGGAAATAGCTAGCAACAAGGCCTTTTCAGATAGAACTCACTCAGGCCACAAATCCTTGGTCCCGAAACACCACGGAAAGCTATGAATATATCAACTAATATTGATGCGAAAAAATAGGTATTTATTTATTTAATAATAGAGAAGATGGCCCAAGTCGACTTTCACTTGAATAGGCTGCCATGCAGCTTGAGCAAGTCATTTACTTACTTTACTACGATTTAAGATAAATATGGTCAATTTTTTGCTCAATTCAAATTCAGATTTTCTACAACATAAAGGGTGATGCTACACTCGTTTACCTAACGTATTGAGTAACAGTGAACAAACACAGCTTCTGTTTCTTTGTGTGTGTGCGAGTGTGTTCCTGGGTGTCTGTGTGTCTTTGTGTGTGTGTCTGTGTGTGTATTTTATACTTGTCTTTTCTACTGCCCAGTTCGAGGGGGAGTCTGGGGTCAAAAAAGTAACGCCTTGTACAGTATGGATCTACTGATGTCACAGACACAGAACCTGAGATGTCAACACATTATCTCTGCTCAGTGATGGAGGTCATATTAATAAAGACAAACTCCTTTGTAAACGTTTGTATGCCATCATGTCCAGACCAAGAAAAAAAACAAACATGACGACGAAACAACAGACAAAAAAATACTTTTTCTTCTTCTTCATCTTCACCAACCAATACCTGTAGCAAATGGCTCTAAATGCAACTGGGTGAAATTCAGTGCATGCACAGCAATGGTGAGCCGAGCCTATCCTTTTGCCTTCTTTTTACATCGTGATAGTGCATCGGAAACATCCGCCGCACGACTGCATTGTTCTCCCACTGGTGATGTAGCTTCAGAATGACGTACCACACCCGCAAGAAGCTAGATAGACAAAGTCACCCTCTACTGCCTGGTTAGCGCCGGTTCATTTGTACTAGTACATCACTGGTGCGTTACTAGTGCTGGAGAGAAGAAAGAAAACAACAGGCCTAAAGACTTGCCGATTGTTTGAGCGGTCGGTTAAAAAAAGACAACGATGGCCTGTTTTGGTTTTTGATGCTTCTTCAAGTGTTTCTTACGATGTCTTTAAGCATGTTATGTTTTTTGGGATTGTATTGGGTGCAACTTGTGGGGAAAACCAAAAAACTTACATAGAGATCAGTACAACCGCACACACACACACACACACACACACACACTTGCGTGCAGGCACTCACAAACACACACACACACACATACATGCACACAATCATCTCTAACTATTTAGTAAAGGTAAAATATGATGAACAGATGAAAATAAGTTCATTCTGTGCTGATTTCATGTTTTGAAGTGGGAGCTAAGGATTACTTGATTAGGAAGAGTGTGGAGTGTGGAATTTTTTATGCAATCAAAATGTGATATGAAGAACCATGCAATCGTAATAATTTCCTGTAAATAAGGAGCTGGAAAGTGTGTGCTTATTTTTAAAGACATAAAAGAGTTTTGTATTCACAATGTGTACCAAGGAAAGATGAGGGTAAAATAATGTTTTTGGTGCACCTGGAGAATACAAATAATAACTGAAATATTTAAATAACGATGATGATGGTGAGCAAAACACAGCATGAGGTGTTCTTTAACCTTTTGTGCTCCCAAAGGGAGGAACGCCAAAGGGAAGAACGCCTGGAGCACAGATGGCACTTGGATTATAACGATTATATTTAAAAAAAAACAGAGCTGTGGAAAGCTAAGGAGATGGACAGATGGATATAAGATGGATGAACATCTTACAATGTGGCTGGGTAAAAGTATTGACGAAACTAGGACTGTTCAACGGAAAAAACCTTCATTATCGTTTAATTCTGTCTCCTTCCCCATGTGTCAAGCGGGCTACAGACTGATCAAAGTGTGGGCATCATGACATTGAACTGTGTGTCACAATCTATGAAGAGAGCAATTATGTTTTAAACAGAAAACTATTACTATTTCAACAACACTACCAGATGGGCGTGTGTGTGTGTGTGTGTGCATCAAGAGTACGAGAGTGTCCTGTTTAAGCTCTTACACCATGCACACATTTGTAAACGCACATACATGTGATGATAGACATTGATAAAGATGATGAGATCTATTTTCTCTTGAAAAGTTTGTCTGTGTTTCTTCAACATGATTTTGTTTGATTCTTCTCATTAATATTTAGTATACTGGCTATGGGCTACGTACAGCGCTCTCAGATACATCTTATTCACTAGCAGGTATGGGTTAGAAACCTTGCATATGGAAGCTGACTACCGATAGACCAGTAGATACTCCAGTTGAAAGGGTCCGGGCTCAATCCCCATATCGTATCCCCAGCCTACCTTTAAGCAGCTAACCCCAGATCTGCTCCTTAATGAACAGCATCAATATTCTGCATAACCAGCTCGGGTCACTGTTTGTTAACGGCTCCTAAATGGCTCATTTATTTTGTAGATCAGTGACCTTTAAATTTGCATCGGCTCAGCCCTAGTGCCACCACTGACAAATAGGACAATAAACGGCAGGTGAGTGTGATCTTTATATTCAGTGCTATCTCGGCCCTCTGCAGCTGTTCGCCTCCTATCCACTCCGGTCAGAGACCTCGTTCCGATCTGTCACTCATTCAGAACCCCAGCACCACGTGTCCCACAATGCTTCAGGTATGGATTTACAGAGGTTGGGGGGGGTCTTCTCCCATAATGTTGTCGCCCTACTCATTGAGGGGGGGGGGGGGGGGGGGGGGCTCACCGAGGAGGAGCAGGAAGGATTGTGTTAAAGATGGCCAAGGTATTGACACAGCATAATATAAGTGATATCTATCGAGCGTTCGAAACCCAAACAAAGACACGCCTAAACAAACATCTTTGTTGTTTTGATCATCAAGGGCAGAGGATGTTTGGGGAGTGTTTGGTACAGAATAGATCCTAGAACCTGGTGTTGGGGTGGGGTGGACATAAAACACTACTTTGTGCTGAATGTACAAAAGGTAAAATCAACATTATTGTGTGGCAGCAGCGGCTGCATTTGGTGGCCGCTAAAGCTTTTCTCTCAAGCACTCCTCTGCTTCTCTGTGGCCTAACCCTAACCTAACCCTATCCCTAACCCTAACCTCTCAAGCACTCCTCTGCTTCTCTGTGGCCTAACCCTAACTCCTCTGCTCCTCTGTGGCCGTCTCAAAAAGGGTGACGTGTCGTTATAACCCATTCTCCAATCTCAGGGATAAGGCTTGGAGAGTGCATAGTGGGTATAAAGCTCTGGGTGTGTCTGTGTAATAGGTTGTGTGTGTGTGTGTGTGTGTGTGTGTGTGTGTGTGTGTGTGCGTGCGTGCGTGCGTGCGTGCGTGCGTGCATGCGTGCGTGTGTGAATTTGTACTTCTGAATGTGTGGATGGCGACGTCGCTTTACAGCAACCAAGATTTTGTTGTTTTCGGTTTTCGGTTTTGTAGAAAGCCATTGAAAGAACACAATGCTATGAACTACACCAAACATCTTCAGACATTTAATACGCGAGTGTGTTGGCGTCCGTGGATGTAATTGTTCACATAACTCTGTTGTGGTGAAGAACTGGAAACAGAATAACAATGGCTGCGAGGTGCCGGTTTGTTTTGCTCCATAAAGGGGCTTCAAAGTCTGTGTCTTGTACATCACAATGCATTGTGGGATCTTTTAGGTGGCGACACTCCATATAGAGAGGACTCAAGAGACGTAGGCCTACTGTCATACTCTAAATCAGTGTAAATATACCGTAAATAGCCTTATGAAAACTTTGTTTTGCCACGTCTCACATGAGAAACGCTGTGGCAGTTGCCAATGTCTTCCTATAATGACAAACTATTTCATATTTAGTTAGTAATCAAGCATAAAAAAATAAACATTACTATCAACACAATAACTAATAGGCCTAGGCTCCTACGCTTCCAAAATGGAGCTGGTCATTGCGATGTGACGTCGCACGAGCCTTATTCTGGTGGGTACCACAGTACCCAGGGTTCGATAGTAACATTGGAGTACCAGCGAGAAAGCGAAGGCGCTGTAGCTAGAAAATCACAAAACGACATCGACGGGCATGCTTGTTTACAGACACAGACACGCACGTCGTAGCTACATTGCTAAGTCGGCAGCATGCTGTTTTATCTATCCCTTAGGGGTAAATAAATAACAGTAATGATAGCAATATATAATAATTAAATAGCATAATGATGATGATCCATGATGATTATGTTTTCATGTGCGTGTGCGCGTCTTGATGCGTGTTGGTGTGTGCATGCAGCATGTGGATATGCATGCTTTATGTGCGTGTGTGCTGTACGCGGCTGTATGGATGTCTTTTAAGAACGCGGGGGTGGAGGTGGGAATGAAAGCATAGCCGCGCAGAAACAGAGGCCCGCTAATGGCCTGTTGGAGACGAGCGGCGGCGCACTAAATAAAACATTGGAGCACTGATACGTCTTCTCATCCCAGGGCGGCTCGTCCTGTGAGGCCCCGCGATGTGGGAGTGGAGAACAGGAGGGCAACAACGCCTACTGTGGAGCCCCGCGGGGCCACGCTATCGCCAGCACCGCGGCTCTCCTCCTCCTCATCCATATTCATCAGCCTATCACAGGCGCGTATCCTCCGTGATGTTGGTGTGTGCCGTTCGGTCGTTGTCGCTCTGAAGGTTATCTCCCCCACACAGGTCTACATAGGAGCGGGGGGGGGGGGGGGGGTTATACTTTAAAACGAGTGTACGTTAGCAAATACGGTATTGAGCATTCACTGCACCATTAGTTAACCGTTCATTTACCTGAAATCTACAAATATTCAACTAATGTAGTCATTTAATGATGGTGTTCATGTTGACTAAGGTATTCATTTTATTATACCTTAGTAACCCTATTATTATTGAATAGGCTTGGGGTTGACCCTGATCACTATGCTAATGCTTTATAATAATGCTTATTACTGCATCTGCTCATGTTCCTCTATAAGGCTGGCGTTCCTCTATAAGGCGTGGCGTTCATCTTTAAGGCGTGGCGTTCCTCTATAAGGCGTGGCGTTCCTCTTTAAGGCGTGGCGTTCCTCTATAAGGCGTGGCGTTCCTCTATAAGGCGTGGCGTTCCTCTTTAAAGCGGGGCGTTCCTCTATAAGGCGTGGCGTTCCTCTTTAAGGCGTGGCGTTCCTCTTTAAAGCGGGGCGTTCCTCTATAAGGCGTGGCGTTCCTCTTTAAGGCGTGGCGTTCCTCTTTAAGGCGTGACATTCCTCTATAAGGCGTGGCGTTCCTCT
>NC_044062.1:155000-157500 GCF_902167405.1 Gadus morhua | reverse complement strand
TGTGTGTGTGTGTGTGTGTGTGTGTGTGTGTGTGTGTGTATACAAACAAGCGCTTTAGTGTTTTGGTCCATTTGTGCATGTGTGTATGCAATTATGAATTTGGATTGGTGCACACAAGTGTAATTTATGTGAGTGGGCAGCAATGTTTTTTGGCGGATCGCATATGCCACGTTCATACGCTGAAAAATTCATTAAAAGATGCATGCTCCATCCTACCAGAGACTTCAGGACAAATCTGTCTCATTAATCTCAAAAGCAAACATGTGAATGTTATGAACCTTCCTGACATCCATGTCAGAAAACAAAACAAAACACAGGTATGAAACTATTTCAACTTTGCATTATTGTGTAATGACGATTTAATGCATCCAAGGAAATGAGAAATCAAATCTGCGTGGCAAATATTGCTATTGTTGTTGTTCTGGCCTAGGTTTACTGTGTGTGTGTGTGTGTGTGTGTGTGTGTGTGTGTGTGTGTGTGTGTGTGTGTGTGTGTGTGTGTGTGTGTGTGTGTGTGTTTGTGTGTGTGTGTTGGTTTGTGTCGGTCTGTGTTCTTGTGTGTGTGCGCCTGTCTGTGTGTGTGTGTATTTTTCCTGTGCGTGTGAGTGTGTCTGATTATGTATGCACAAGAATTGAAAAGGAATCGAGGCCAGCAGCAACAACCATACAACGTTTGATTCTTAAAAGGGTGGATGTGAGCCTTCTACAACATTGTCCTGATTATATTATTTCCTTGATTTCAGCCCATATACAGAAAGCTAAGCAACCATTTTGCATCTAAGCTTTTCACTTTTCACTCGGCGTACAAGGGTCGAATGCATAATTATCTACAAAAGATGCATTGAGTAACACAGAACACCAAGGTCATGTTCTTGGTCTTTACATGTTTTTTAAATGAAATTGAAGTTCATCATCCCGACAGAAGAATCATAAGTGCTGGCCTAAATGCCATCTCCTAACCTTGACCTGTTTTACCACTTATCGTTCTGCTTTTAGTCACGGATCATTTCAACCTGCGTCTCACCGTTTGCACCTCTTCCAAGACTCGACTCAGGGAAGGAATGGAAATGGAGTGGAACATGAGGAAGGAAGGAACACATAAACGAGGGGAGATGTTCTTGTGAACCTCCGTGTCACTGAATCTAGGCTATGTGTGAAAAGTAGGCCAGCCAAGACGGTTATTTGGCCTAATGCAGTAACTGGGCCTCAACTCAGGAGGGACGGCACGGACAGTGTTGTCACACTGTTAGATCCGATGCCTACGACACACACACACACACACACACACACACACACACACACACACACACACACACACAAGAACACACACACACACACACACACACATGAACACACACACACAAACACACACACACACACAAGAACACACACACACACACACACACACACACACATGAACACACACGCACACACACACACACACATGAACACACACACACACACACACACACACAGATACACACACACAAACACAGACAGACACACACACACACACACACAAACATACACACACACACAGAGACACAGATAGACACACACACAAACACACGCACACACAAACACACACATGCAACCATATGCACACACAGACACACACACACACAAACACATACACACACACATACACCCACACACACACACATGAACACACACACACACGTATATACACACATAGACGCAGACACACACACACACGCAAACACACACACACACACACACACAGCTAGACACACAATCACACAGAAACACACACACATGCTCACACACGCATATACACACATATACATCGACACACGCAAGCACACAAAACACACATAATCTCACACACACACACACATACACATACATAATCAAATACACACGTTCCCACACACACATAAATCCACACATACAGACTCATAGACATAGACGCACAGACATACACATAATCACACGCAGACAATCTCACAAACACACAGATACATATACACACATTGACACATATAGACACACACACACACACACACATACATACACAGGCACCTATAGACACAAGCATGCACCTATATACACATGCTCACACGTGTATGCAAGCAAAAACACACAAATACACAAAAACATAGACACACACTTACTATTCCAATGTGTCGACATGCTGGGGTGTGAACTGTAACCGTAAAGATCTGAAGAACCCGAAATCCACTCATTTCTGAGTGGAAAGTGTGTCTAAGCGTGCATACGCTTAGCCAATCAGGCTCCTGCATGAGAGAGAAACACAAGGGGAGAAACAACCCTATGGTTATTAGAGGAAGATGAATGTAAGTATGAATACGGATCTGTCACTGCTGACAGTTACCCATGGGCCCTTTGTCACCCCTGACAGGGGAGAAAAAGGGCTGTCTGCTCTCTCTCTCTCTCTCTCTCTCTCTCTCTTGCTCTCTGTATCTCTCTCTCTCTCTCTCTCTCTCTCTCTCTCTCTCTCTCTCTCTCTCTCTCTCTCT
>NC_044062.1:105000-145000 GCF_902167405.1 Gadus morhua | reverse complement strand
AATTATAACGACAGACTATAAATTTAAATGTCTGTTTATAGAATAATGTTAGAAATAAAACCAACCTTGCATTGCATTGCATTTTGAGGGAATTGCTGGGTCACAGCAGCAGTGTTATATTCCTGGTAGTACGCCACGGCAGCGGCGGACTGAAACCTAGGTTACCGGCTCTAGTTTGTTAACCTGCCGCTGTCATTGCTACAAACGCACAAAGTACAGTGAACGAAGGAATTCTATCAGCGTATTCAATTAGCAAGATATGGCCACGTTTGGAGGACTTAGCGATGCATCTGCTTTTGAAGACGATTATGAGGAATTTGTTGTATTCAACGAACAGTACATGTACGAGCCGGTGTTTTGATGTCCAAGCCAGCAGCAACAAGCCACAGTTGAGTCCTTTCTGGATCTCGCACTGGAAATTGGTGGAAACTTTGTGGTGCCCCTCTGTAGCGTATATTTCTACAATTTCTAAAAGCACACTGAACCACCATGTTGCCTAGTCGTTCAGTTGCGCTTCTGTCCCACGCTTCTCTGTTTACGTTCTTCTGTCGTGATTCGGTTACAAAACTAACCGGCGCATAGTAAAATTCCGCTTCTGTTGAGCAAGTAGTCCCTCGATGATTCATGCGATGCAAGGTTAGTTTTATTTCTAACATTGTTCTATCAACACAGACATTTAAATCTATAGTCTGGCGTTATAATTGATTTACCTCGGGTGTACTTCGGAGTGGGTAAGACTGTTTTTAATAGCAGGCTAGCATTGCCCGTTGCCGTGCACTAGCCTAGCACGAGCGAACTCTGCAACTAGAAGGACTGAATGAAATGTGTTGAAAACTGTCTCCAATGATAAAGAATACCAATGCTCACTTGGGAATCAGGCCCTATTTCCAAAATTCCGAACTACCCCTTTAAGGGTGCACTCACACTAGGCCATCTGGCCTTGGCCGTTGGCCGTTTTCACACCTAACCGTGATCAACTGGCCCCGTTGTTCTCTGGCCTGCACTCACACTAGGTCACCCTAACCCTATTCAACTAGCGGCCCGTGGGCCAAATGCTGCCCCTCTTACTTTTTTTCTGGCCCGCAAGAGGT
This sequence comes from Gadus morhua, assembly GCF_902167405.1. NCBI lineage: Eukaryota > Metazoa > Chordata > Actinopteri > Gadiformes > Gadidae > Gadus > Gadus morhua. Next base: position 143,909 of record NC_044062.1, on the reverse strand, counting down.
TGCATGCAAAAAATAAAGAAAATAAAGGGGAAACATAGTTGCATGCAAATCAGGTTTCTGTGTGTAGCCGGTGATACTAGCCAGTATCAGTACCCCACAATCAGGAACTGGCATCACTTATTCTGACAATGTTTGGCTCAACCGATACGTGCGAGTCTAGCTTTTCTCATATGAATGCCATCAGAACAAGGGCACGTTGCTCCATGACCTATGAGAAGCTGCATGAGTGTCTCAGGATGAGCCAAACTAGGCAAACAAGGCAGTGCAATCTTTCTCACTGACTCACTGGCTCAAAATGTCTCATATGTACAGTAGTTCTGTTTTGTGATGATTCAAACAACATTGTTGAATTCTAAATACGTGTCCAAAAAATGTGAGAACAAAATATTTTATAATGATACGATTAAAAGTGAAGAAGGAAGGAATGCGTCTGACAAGTTTATTCCATGTAGTAGTATTATATATATTAAGTTAACACTACTTTAAGTACGATTTATTTGTAGCGATTCATTCACGTAGTTTTACTCTGTGTGGCCCATGAACCCTCAGTGGTTTTCCTTTTGGGCCCACTTGTTAGGAGGATGAATAGCCCTGCACTAGGCCATCTGGCCATGGCCGTTGGCCGTCGCAACTGTGGCCTGGCCACGGTAGGCTCTTGTACATACGTCATCACGTCGTAACACGTCATCACCAAGCGTCCGCTGCATGGACCATAATAAAGTCTGCCACCAGTCAGAGTTTTAACAACAATGGACAACAACACAGAGAACACAGTTCGCACTTTGCTGAGTCTGTTGCTTATCGTCTGCCCAAATGGCTAACAGACATTCGACTTCTCTATGGGACCAACGTGAAATAACAGTTGAACTAGTTGACGCCATGTGTACCGTTTAATGGGAAAGAAGGCTCGTCGCCTTTATTATGTCCATGGTCATCGCATGGACTATACGTCATCCAGCTCAGGTTGCGTAGCCGTGCGTGTGCGCGTGTCGGCTCATTAGCATCTGTACCGTGGCGGCCCGTACCGTTGCAGCACACCTTCCCAAGTGGCCAAGTTGGCCTGGCCTGGCCAGAATGGCCACACTCACACTGGCAGATTTGAGCATGGTGAGGTGTGAAAACGGCCACGGCCACGGCCAGATGGCCTAGTGTGAGTGCACCCTAGTTCAGGCTTGTGGTGGAGGAAAATAACCCTTTTAAAGGGCTTTTTAAAGAAAAAGACTAAAGATAAAGAATTACCAGCACATCGGTGGAGTGAAATGCATATCTAATGGAGACTGATTGATTAAATAATCATTCATGTCTCTCTACAATTTTTTAGGAACAGTTGAGTGACCAGCAACCATGCGCTACACAGATCCTAGCTTTAAGCTTAAATTGTGGTGAGTGCTGCCTCTGAGGGGCCACTCACACTAGGGCCGTGGCACTGTGCCCGAGCTCATTTGCATACTAAAGTCTAGAACGTTTGGCTAGTGTGACCACGCCATCCGTATTCCAGCACGGAACAGCCCCCTTGGCCACGACACACTTGGGAGAGGTGTGCCGTGGCCAAAGTACAGATGCTAATGAGATGACACGCGCAGACGTGCGGATACGCAACGTGAGCTGGATGACGTAGTCCTTGCGAGACTCTTCTTTCTTTATAGGTCCATGCCCTTCTTCCCCACAACAATCATTTTAAAAAATGGTGGCAAGGGGTTCACGAGTGGGTTTACGTTGGTGCGATAGTGAAGTAGAGTGTTTACTTGAAATTTGGGAAGACGACAGCACTCAGTCGCAGCTGGACACCACGCTTGGTGATGACGTATTTATCGTATTACGACGTGATGACGTATGTATGAAGGAGCAATCGTGCCCAGGACACGGCCTTTGGGAGCAGTGTGACCACGGGCCAGCGGGGGGAGGGGGAAGCTTGCTGAATCTTCTTGCAGCAAGGAACAGGCAAACGGCCCTAGTGTGAGTGGCCCCTGAGAAGTGAGAGACGGGGGAGGGTTGTTGCTCTCGTCTCGTATCGTGATGGGGGGATGGTTACCTGAGTTGACGATGGTCGTTAGGCCTTTCTACAGTGAGTTTCAAGGTTGCTAACTTGTCTCTGGCAATGCAAGTGCAGACAGGTTGGCTTCCAGTTTTATTCTAGATACTATCAAACTAGCAGGATTATTCTTTTGAATTCTAATAAATTGCTCTGATCATAATAAAATACTAATTTAACTATAGAGATACAGTAGGATTTTGTTTAGATACCATTTTGTTTCAAATCACCACATTATATACCGCTTTAGGGAGGGGGGGGGGGGATGTGGAATGTATTTACATACTTTATGCAACTTAGGGTGCACTCACACTAGACCATCTGGCCGTGGCCGTTGGCCGTTTTCACACCTAACTGGCTCAACTGGCCCCATTGTTCTCTGGCCTGCACTCACACTAGGCCAGGGGTCTTCAATTAAAATTGAACAAGGTCCAGTTACTAAAAATTCCTTCCAAGAAAGGTCCGAACCTACCACGTCCTAATAGCCTTTTTTTGTCAAATACAATCAACACGGCATATTACCTTATATTTTCAGGTGTATTTATTTTCAATTTCGAAATAGCTTACTTTTAACCATGAAAAACTAGTAAGTCAAAGTAACGCATATTAACATTTAAAGTAAACAAAACAGGTACATTAGGCCTGCAATTCAAGTAAACATAAAAAGTGCATAAGGCCTACATGTGAAGTAAGCAGAAAAGGGAAAACTAGGCCTACACTTCAAATAAACACAAAATGCATTAGGCCTACATTTCAAGTAAGCAAAACAGGTACACCAGGCCTACATTTCAAATAAACACAAAAAGAGCATTAGGCCTTCATTTCAAGTAAGCAACACAGTGTCTCAAGTGGTGTAAGACCCAACAGGTCCTCACAGATCTTTATTGTCTTGATGAAACAATCGAGATTATTAAAAGGGTTATTTTCCTCCAACACAAGTCTGAACTATAAGGTGATGACGTGTTACGACGTGATGACGTATGTACAAGAGCCTACCGTGGCCAGGCCACAGTTGCGACGGCCAACGGCCATGGCCAGATGGCTTAGTGCAGGCATCTCCAAACGGCGGACCGCGGTCCGGGTCCGGACCAAGTGACGGTCCTATCCGGACCACTGACCAATTTAAAATTATAAGAAAAAAAAAGTTTATTTTTATGATTTTTATGATTTCACTATACAAAGCATGATTATGTTAGTAAAATCACTTCTCACTGAAATACAAATTGAAAGGCAGAATAGTCTGTAGTACAGCATAAAAACAGCAAAAATCAATGATCTTCACAGAGGAAAGATCATGCACTCACAGAACTCCCCCCCTCCCTCCGTCTGTCACGGCATGTGCGCAATTGCGTCACTCAAAAAGTAGCCAATCAACTTTTTTGTTTACTGAAAGAGCGATTTGGAATGAGAAAATGGCTTGGTTGAAAATAAGGAAAGTTGACCCCGAAAACAGACATTTCAAAGATAAATGGACTGACCAATAAATGTTCATTCTCCCGCAAGGCAGTACAAAACCTTTGTTGGGTCTTTTATGTTTTGAAACCGTGGCGCTGATAAAAAGCGGGAATATTAAACGGCATTACGAATCCAAACACAGATCCTTCGAGGAAAAAGCATCCCCAGAAGTCAGAAGTAAGAGCGTGGAAAATATCCGAGCTGAGAGCTCAGTGTGAGAGGTCTATGCGGGTCTTCACACACTCATTTACAGGCCAGCAACGTGCAAATGAATGCTCACTTAAGATTGCATGGATTGTGGGGCAACATAAAAAAACTTATCTTGGACTATTACAAGAGTTTCAAGCTGAGAGTCACCTCTGGGACAGTCACTTCTGAGTGGCATCGGCTTGAGAAAGGGATCATCACTGGATGCACTATTTCAGTGATTCTCTTTGCCTTGGCCATGAACATGCTGGTCAAGTCAGCAGAAGTCGAGTGCAGAGGTCCGCTCACCAAGTCTGGAGTCCGCCAGCCCCCCATCAGAGCCTTTATGGACGACCTGACAGTAACGACGACGTCAGTGCCGGGGTGCCGATGGATCCTTCAGGGCTTGGAGAAGATCATCACCTGGGCTCGGATGTGTTTCAAGCCTGCAAAATCTAGGTCCCTGGTGCTCAAGAGAGGGAAAGTGACTGACAAGTTCCGCTTCTCTCTGGACGGCACCCAGATTCCATCAGTCACCGAGAAACCCATCAAGAGCCTCGGAAAGACCTTTGACTGCACCCTGAAGGACGCTGCATCCATCAAGGCCACAAATCGGGAGCTGGAGGCGTGGCTGACAGCAGTGGACAAGTCGGGTCTGCCTGGTAAATTTAAGGCCTGGATTTACCAGCATGGTGTTCTCCCCAGGATTCTGTGGCCCCTGCTTGTTTACGAGTTCCCAATAACAACAGTACAGGGCTTCGAGAGGAGGATCAGCCGTTACCTCCGTAGATGGCTGGGCCTGCCACGAAGCCTGAGTAGCATCGCTCTATATGGGCACAACAACAAACTGAAGCTCCCCATTAGCAGCCTGAATGAGGAGTTCATGGTAACCCATGCAAGAGAGGTGCTGCTGTACAGGGAATCCAGTGATCCAAAGGTCTCCCAGGCTGGCATCGAAGTCAGGACTGGAAGGAAGTGGAGGGCGCAGGAAGCAGTCGAGCAGGCGGAGTCACGCTTGCGTCACAGCATGCTGGTCAGCCCAGTGGCATCTGGACGAGCAGGGCTTGGTATCGTTGCAACCACACGCTACGACAAAGCCCTGGGCAAAGACAGACGCCGATTGGTCCAAGAGGAAGTGAGAACTGGCGTGGAGGAACTGCGTGCTAGCCAGATGGTGGGGATGCGACAGCAAGGCGCATGGACGAGATGGGAACAGGCAGTGGACCGCAAGATCTCCTGGTCGGGGCTTTGGCAAGCTGAGCCTTACCGGATCAAGTTCCTGATTGCGTCCGTCTATGACGTCTTGCCCAGCCCATCCAACCTCTTCTGCTGGGGCAAGGTTGACGCACCATCATGTCCTTTGTGCCTCAGAGGGGAACGCTAGAGCACATCCTCAGCTGTTGCTCCAAAGCCCTGGGAGAAGGACGCTACACTTGGCGCCACGACCAGGTGCTGAAGGCGATAGCAGAAACCATCTTCACCAGCATCACCCAGAACAAGCCTCTCCGACCAGCAAGGCAGGCGATTGCTTTCATTCGAGCAGGGGAGAAGCCTAAGCCCAAGCCAAGGGGGGCAGCGGGACTCCTTGGAACCGCACCGGACTGGCAGATGAAGGCCGACCTGGGGAAGCAGCTCAGATTCCCAGAGCACATCGTGGAAACCACCCTGAGACCAGACATAGTTCTGTTCTCAGATTCAACCAAACAGGTGGTCCTACTGGAGCTGACAGTTCTCTGGGAGGAGCGCATGGAAGAGGCCAATGAGAGGAAGCGTGCCAAGTATGCCAACTTAGTGGAGGAGTGCCGCAGACGGGGGTGGCGTGCCCGGTGTGTGCCAATAGAGGTGGGCTGTAGAGGCTTTGCAGCGCGATCTCTCTGCAAAGCATACAGCATGCTTGGAGTCACAGGTGCACGTCAGAGAAAGGCCATCAAGACCACCACAGAGGCAGCTGAGAAGGCCTCTAGATGGCTGTGGATCAAGAGGGGCGATCCGTGGGTACATGCTACTTAGACACAAGTTGGGACTTGATCAATCCCGGCTGGGTCGCCTGGTTGAGGGTGTATGATGTTGCGAGACCCGAAACACCCAATGACCCCAGGTTCCATCACTGATGATGTGTGTAAGTGCATCAATAGATGTATATTAAACTACTTGATGAGGATTACATTTATTCTTTTCCACACTTCATGAATAGATCCATGCAGGAGTGTGAGCGTCGCCCCATACCATTTAACAGGGGACTTCTGTCATGTTTTACAATCCAAGTGGGGACCATCTTTCATATTTTAGAGCACAAATTTTGTCTGTTCTTTGAATGTGAATTTATGTAAGTCACAGTTTTTTGCAGATGATGTGGTCCTCATTGGATCATCGGCCTGTGACCTTCAGCACTCACTGGATCGGCTGGCGGCCGAGTGTGAAGCGGCTGGGATGAGGATCAGCACCGCTAAATCTGAGGCCATGACTCTTAGCAGGAAACCGATGGATTGCTTACTCCGGGTAGGAAATGAGTCCTTAGCCCAAGTGAAGGAGTTCAAGTACCTCGGGGTCTTGTTCGCGAGTGAGGGTACTATGGAGCGTGAGATTGGCCGGAGTATCGGAGCAGCGGGGGCGGTATTGCGTTTGCTTTACCGCACCGTTGTAACGAAAAGAGAGCTGAGCCGCAAGGCAAAGCTCTCGATCTACCGGTCGATCTTCGTTCCTATCCTCACCTATGGTCATGAGGGCTGGGTGATGACCGAAAGGACGAGATCGTGGGTACAAGCGGCCGAGATGAGTTTTCTCAGAAGGGTGGCTGGCGTCTCCCTTAGGGATAGGGTGAGAAGCTCAGCCATCCGTGAGGAACTCGGATTAGAGCCGCTGCTCCTTTACTTAGAAAGGAGTCAGCTGAGGTGGTTCGGGCATCTGGTAAGGATGCCCACTGGGTGCCTTCCTTGGGAGGTGTTTCAGGCACGTCCAGTGGGGAGGAGACCTCGGGGAAGACCCAGGACTAGGTGGAGAGATTATATCTCAACACTGGCCTGGGTACGCCTCGGGATCCCCCCGTCAGAGCTGGTCAATGTGGCCCGGGAAAGGGAAGTCTGGGGCCCCCTGCTTGAGCTGCTACCCCTGCGACCTGACACCGGATAAGCGGACGAAAACGAGATGAGGTGAGACAGTTTTTTCTAGATTATATTTTTCCACAATAACATGACTTCAGTTTTAACTACCATAATTTATCACGGTTCAATCAATCAACAATCGCTGTTCCCTGCACTTGAACCGCCTTAAAGCTATCATCTGTCTTTTTGATGGAGTTACCTACCGACCCGGTATCACGCGATTGCGTGCTCCTGCGCACGAACGTTAATCTATTGAAGCGTGTTCCAGAGCACGATAGTCCGACTTTTTGCGTGTTAAGCAGAACGAAATGTAAACCAATGCATTCTGAATGGGAGTGTTCTAAGACAATTAACGTGCTCCACAAAACGGTACGAGAGAGAGAGAAAGAGAGAGAGGGAGGGACAGAGAGAGAGAGAGAGCGAGAGAGAGGCTTCAGAAAGGGTGTGCGCAGATAGTACAGTGCACCCTAGTTATGTTTATGCCAAAACCACAAATTCTATATGTATATATGTATATATATTGCCTAATTATATATATTGACTATATATATGTATAGGCCATAGGCTATATATATAATTAGGCTATAATTATATTATTTAGCGTGTAATGAGACAATCTATAGCCAAATTGTCGAAGATGCCCGAGAATCTCCGGGGATATCAGCATGGGAAATCGGCAAATCAGACCCATGAACCTATAAAGAAGGTGCTGGTTTGTGTCACGTAAGTACAGGGCTCTCATGTCTCATGCATTCGGCGTGAGACACACGCAATTCAACCCATGCACACGCTCGAACCTGTGCCGTGTTCCAATACCCGTACTGTCCGTACTTATTAGCCAAAATTTGAGTACACAGTACGTTCCAATTCAGATCCGGCGAAAAGAAGTATACTTCAAGGACCCGGATGCCGTACTCAAAACGGGCTAATCCTGAAGTGTGGATCGAAGGACACTCCCCGTACTCAACGGCAGCCATCTTAGCTACGTAGCGGAAGAGGCGGAGCCAGGCTGAGCCAAAGTCGGCGCATTTTCCACATAGCCTGCATTAATAGAGTCATTTTGTAGTTGTTATAGTTTTTATAGCTGCTAGGCGTAAAGAGTTCACCGTTCAAAGCGGGATGTTTATTGCGGGGGAGGAGCCACGGCAGCAGTCGTGATCGTAATTTCCGGTTAGTGCACCGAGGAGTACTCGATTTGGAACAGCACTCACATCTGAAAAAATAACGTAGTAGATAGTGCGGATAGTATACTTCCTTAAAGTATACTCATGGAAGTACGGGTATGGTCTCACGAAAATACCTGACACTGTCACGTTATTTAATATATTGAAACGTGATCAGGGACACGTAGGCCTATTTTCTAAATTTTGTATTTCAATTGGAAGTAGGCTATTTGTCGTGTCACTAAGCATGACTTCCAAACTAAGGTTCTGTCCGGGAGCGTTCTCCCTAATGTCCCTTATGGAGCTCCGTACAGATCATTCATTGTTGAAAATTGTCTGTGATAACTAACAAATGACAGCTTTTGGCCACCCGTTTCTACTTAAAATTGTCTGTGATAACTAACAATATGACAGCTTTTGGCCACCCGTTTCTACTTTCACCTTTGATACTGAGTAATTGTGACAATACACGGATATATTAAATGCAGGTGCGCTGCTCTGTAGGCAAACTGCGAAGGAAAAAAGGGTAGCTGCTTCATCTGTTCTTTTTAGAATTGTATGTCTTGATGTTTATTTTATCTAGCCATCTATTCTCTTGTTTTTGGCTATGTGAATGAACGTCCGCGTCGATGCCTCGATCGCAAGTCCAGTGTCGTTGCCATGACATCTAGAAATCATACCGTATTTAATGGGTTGTAGTGAGTGTAACATAATTCACCTACAGTATTTTGTTATGTGTTGTTCTTTCAATTGTGCTAGGCATGTCGTTTACCGTCTTGGTGGTTCAGGGATCGCTGTCCCATTTAAGGATTACGAGCGTCTCATGACGTCAGAGCCCATGCGGGGTTTGTTTACCTTCAGCACGTTTTGATTTCCTGTTTCTCTCTTATTAAATTAACGAGTCACACAACTGTGTGCTCAACGTGCGAAACTTATTGCAATTTCCACAGGGTTATCATTAATATTGATGTGTAGGGGTTGTTTATAACTCATGAATAATATTGTTTAGAGTAGACCACGGTCTGGGGGAATACTCTGATTCTGATTGGCTGCAGTGCATGCATTAACTCCTGATATAGCCCTACAGACACCTGCTAAGTAGTTCCAGTCAGTGTTTAGATTCTCTGCCCGAGCCCGAGCCCGACGCGGGCCGGGTCGGGCCGATATTTCCCACCACTATACTCGGGCCGGGCCTTTGATCGAGCGTTTTTATTTTTATTTTACCATTGGTTTATTGGCCTAATCTGAGGAGAAATCTATGCCATAAACAGAAATATTATAGGCCTTTGTTACACGGGTCTTCTCAATGCCGTGGAACGCTCCGTTCACTTGCATGGGTAGTAGTCCGTTGACTTGTCTACCCCAGCGTCTTCCGTTGCTAAGCGACGTCACCGTCTTTGCGGACAAATTATTTCTCTGCTGATCAACACTACGATTGGCCAAAAGACTTGTATCCCCCCCCCCCTTAAATAAATACTATGGCAGAATTATTATTATTATTATTATTCTCATTCAACTTGAACATGTGTTTTTACAGTAGAGTGGTGGAGGGATGACGTATGTTGGCCAACCCGGAAGTGAGCGTCGCCCTGGATTCCCTCGACAAAAAGCCAACGGGTTTTGCCATTGGATTTTGGATTATTATAAATTGAAACAATTTATTAAATAAATATTTGTGAGATGTCATTACTTCTCCTGAGTTTGCTTCCTATTTATGTCGAGTATACACCCCTACTGTCCACAAGCATCCCCCCCCCCCCCCCATATGGATTTGGAGAATTGTTGCCACGTCCCAGTGGTGGAAGTATCATATATATGAAAGAGGGCATTCAATTATACTATAATGATCAATTATAAGCCCTAAAGGAAGTGATGCAATAGGTGACTGAGGGTCAACATTTGAGAACCCCTTTTATCAAAGGGTGTCTCAAAGGACTCATACGCTTCAACCTGTGGCTCCAGCCCTACAGGAAATGACTCAGCAAGTGCTCCATCTCGTTGCACCTGCGACCAGCGGCTCGCTTGCAAGATTTTGGCCTGAAGTTCTTCCCAGACCTACACCCTAGCCATCCAACATGCATATCTGAGAATCAGGCCTCTCTTTAATAATGACAAAAAGTTATGAGAGAAATACACATTAACTTTTGTTATCTCATAAGCGGCGTGGTGCCAGCTCCTTTTGACCTTTTGACCCCAGACTTCTGGGGGAATAGCTGAAACAATTCATTAGTCAATCAGAAGTATGTAAATATCTTCCCGGTGGTGTAAGAGGGCGAACAAGGTGTCCTTCCACATCTTCCAGGCGATTGCAACGGTGCCACACATGAGCATATTCGAACATGTTTAATGGTAGTAATTAGCTTTCGAAATTGGAGGCCTTGATCAATAATGAACAGCTATTGATTTGCTTCCCGATAGAAATTTGTGATAAATGACATGTTATTTAGCATCTACACGTTGAGCTGAGTCCAAAGACACCAAGCATGACACTCTAGCAAATGGTAACATGTATTTTACATGGTACACCTATGGTCTAGGACATGATCTCGGTGTAGCAAGAGGGCGAGCTTGATCTCATTGGACTCAGCTTAACGTGTAGATGCTAAATAACATGTAATTTGTCAGAAATCTCCATCGGGAAGCAAATCTATAGCTGGTCATTATTGATAAAGGCCTCCAAAATCGACAGCTAATTACTGCCCCGAAACATATTCAAATATGATCATGTGTGGCACTGTTGCAATCGCCTCAAAACGTAGATGTCAAAGCACACCTTGTTTGCGCCGTTACGCCACCGGGAAGATATTTTCATACTTCTAATGGATTGATTCATATTTTAAAGTTCTCGGAGTGAGACTTTAAGCGGCTGCAGCAGAAGTGTTAAGACGAAAGATGATAAAGACATTTATAGAATATTCCCATTCACATGATTCTTCGCACGACCTGCAGGTTGGAGAGACTGAAATAACCCCCAAAATTAGTAATAATGTAAAAGCAGCCAAGACCCACAAATCGCTTGAACTATTTATTTCATTCCATTGTTTCGTTGATATGCATTATTGAAAAGTTTCAAGCATATGGATTTAATGCAACATCGACAAACAGTTCAAAATGGTACCATGATATGCGGTCACAGGTACATAGTTATCACCTGACAAACATGTCACGGGTTGTAATCAAAGGCAGTACAAATAGATAAAAATGTAGCTTTGAAGTTTCAAATGTCTTGTTTATTGTATTAACCAGTTCATTTCTCTTTTGTGAAAGTCACCAAAAGTCCAAAAAAGTTAAACGCAAGGTCACAGGCTAACAGTGGAGCTGTGTTGGGAACCAGCAGCCAAGAGCGTCCATGGAAACTTTCTACCCATGTTAAATAGATTTAGTTGGCAGTTCCTTTTCTGCCCATTCTTTTTTAAACTTGTGGAAGCACTTTGCAGTACTGGGAGACACCATTTCTAACGGCAATGGAGCTAGATTCTAAAAATATCAAAAGATTCCCAAAGCAAATACCTTTAACCCATAGTTGTGTTTTATCAAATTAAAATATTTCAGAGTTTCATTGACCACAAATTGATCAGAAATATTTTGCATACAAATCTTTAAATAGTCTAACCACATTAAGAAAAATACATTTGTTAATTGTTTTTATTAGTGAAGCCACAAGTTTTGCACATTATCCAAACAGAATACCTGAAATGTTGATATTTTCAGCCCTTTCGGGTTAAAACAAGAGAAAAGGACAACCTAAGAGTGAAAAGTTTGGGTTAGGTGACCTATAGTTCAAAGATGTCCCTGGTCAGGTAGACTAAATAAAAGTGTATTCCCAATTGCTCCAGGACATTCGTGTAATTGACTTGTGAGCTCTCCCTCAAGCCTAGAGAGACATCAGTGTTGAACCACCAACTGAAAGAGGGTATTTGCCACTAGTATGAGTGACATGGTTATTAAATTAGTTCATTATATTTAGCCGATTTGAATAGATTTTTCTAGCAGGTGAGGCTGTCAAAGAACCAAATATGGAGCAACTACAAAAAGTTAATTTGCAGCATGACCAAATTATACAAAAAGTATAGGAACTGTTCTAGCAGATATGTTTTAGAAGTCTCTTTTGATCGGCAGGGAATAATTGTCTTTGTCACCCTGTAGTCATGCCATCAAATCTGTTGGGCTAAGCACCGCTACTGATTAATCCAGTAGACTCACCAGTCAAGTCCCCCTAGTTAGAAAATGGAAGAAACCCAGTTAGTCATGTTAATTATTCTGTTATAAATGAAGACCAATACTTTCCACATATTGCGATCCAAGTTACTGGCTGCAGTCTTGGATTTTATAGTTCTACATGAATAGATTCAATTTACTAAACTATTAATCATGCTTCAGAAGAATTAACCTTTCTTGGATGGCAGATCTACCACAAGCCTCCATTGCCACAACCTCCAGATGGCATACGACCTACGACAACTCCTCGACTACTGCAAGCCAACAAATTGGCTCTTGCACACCAGACACGCATTTTGCTTTATTTTAGGTTTTCAAGCATCTTAAAATACCCAAATCATCGCTCCAATACACAAGTCAGCTAATGGCCTACAAGGAAATGCTGAAGCTAGTGTTAGTGATGACGATAGAAATGGACAAGCTTGCGTGTACAAATATGCAACTAGAATTGCAAGGTTCACAGCCCAGTTGCATAAGTGGTCGCAACCGTTGGATTGTAAGCAAGGGTAAAAAAAAAAAAAAAAAAAAAAAACTTCCCACAAACTAGTCAACATGGTCAATTGAAAGCCTGTACAAAACGCCCCTGGAATAGTCAAATGCAGCTTTACAGCGGATGAATTAAGCCAAATTGCATAAACATCCAATGGTAAACAGTATATAAATGCAATCAAGGTTGCACTCACACTAGGCCATCTGGCCGTGGCCGTCGCAACTGTGGCCTGGCCACGGTAGGCTCTTGTACATACGCCATCACGTCGCTAGCATCCAAACAATTCTACCAAACCTTAACCAACTAGTGAAAAATGGAAGAAAACTTTAGGACACACCCAGTGACTAATCACCTTGTCCAGGGGTGTTCCAACATGGTTTACCAGAGGGCCTTGTGGACTTAAAGTAAGCCACTCATTTGACAGACAGCACGGAATGACGTTAAACTAAGCTAATCTACAGGTTACCAGTGCTAGTGCAATTACATGAGCATTTTGCACAATATTTGTACTCCAATGCTACGTAAAGCAGGCTTCTTCAGAAACCCGTAGCCTGCTACATTGATGGGCAACTGTAACAAATCCTGACCAAGACCGAAAGATGGCTCTGGAAGCCACTACGGCCCACGCAGCAGATTACTGCGTGGACCGTGGTGGCTTCCAGATCAACCCTTCGGTGGACCATTCACCATACACATGTATTCCGAGGATGTTTTGAAGACACTGGAGTCCCATGGCACTAGATTCCTTTGAAGACTAAGTTGGTATGGGGGGGCCCAAAGGGGGCCCCCCCATAGATCTTGTCAGTCATCTAACACCTGTTAAGAAAAACACACACACACACACACATCACAAGATACAAATCAGCAAAGCTAGGTTAACAAACAGCAGTGACATGCATGTCAAGGTGCAAAGAGCAGGGATACTCATGGCTTGTGTCTGAGGAGACAGCCCAAAAACGTCAACATTTAATAAAGGAAAATAACTTTTACTCACTGCGGTGGTCTGTTCCGAAGTGCCATGTTGGTAGCAATATTTGTCTGGGCTGTTCAGTCAAATGCCCACAAAAACAAACACGCAACAAGGCATACTTTCAGTTTGTATAAAGCGACAATAGTGATCTGCAATCTAGATCTAAAACTTTCAACCCTCACCAAACTCAACCTCGATTGACACAGGCCGATGCGAAAAGTAAACTAAACCCATTGTGTTCACCTTTAATAAAGGGGTGCGTGACAGGTGATCTCAATTAAGAGCTAATCAGAAAGAACACACTGATCGGCCATGAGTGAGACTATCAAAACGAGGACGAGGATTTAACGGAATTGTTACCATTCAAATTCAAATTTCTTTATTATTGGATAGGGTATGATATCTATGATTTGGGCTTTGAGTAGGCCTATATTTCTAAAATATATTTCTTAAATTTTTTCACCCCTTCGCCTTTTGAATATGAAATCTATAATCTCAGCCTCTCTATAATTTGCCCAACACATATTTTATTGTTCAAATAAAATCCCATACTTATTTTGCCATTCATATTGAATCTTTACTGTCTTTCATTGTACAACACAATCATCTAATAATTATTCATAACGCTCTTCCATCTCTTTGGCTGGATTAAGACGAGGCTCGGGTCAGAGCAAAGATCGGGATCCACACATGATAAGGGATAAAGTTATTTATTAGAATAAAGTAAGTATCATGAAATCTGTAAAGGGATTAGTGTAGCGTATGGAAGATTAGAAAATGTGCGATTATATGGTTTGGACAGAAAACCAGTACCAAAATCACAAGGACCGACCGAGCCAGAACGGAGGAAACTTACCCAGACAGACAAAACAAATACTGGGAACAACAAACCATCTTTACCATGTTGGAAATACCCAAACAAAATGCAACAAACCAAACCTGAACAGCAAACCAACATATGTGACCAACCAACTGAACTACTGACCAAACACACAATTATTTCGCTAGCCTATGTATATGGGCAGTGGAAAGTGTGCTGTGGGGATGTTGAATAGTGTTAACATAAAACAAAACATGGAACCAATCCAAAGGTCCAAACCCTTAAGGAACCACCCTAAAGGCTCGATTCCACCGGACGCGTTACGGTGCGGCCACACCAAACGCGTTACTCGCGTTGGATAACGCGAGTAACGCGCCTAACCTGACGCTTGATCATTGTGTGGTGGTACTCGGTTCAACGCTTCCAACGCGTCAACGCGCCAACACAGCTAGATGAGTCCATGTCCATGCAAGTGAACGGAGTGTTCCCTCTTCGTCATAACTATCAAACCAAACATCCTTCACATTCACCGAGCGAACATTATGAAAGTAAAATGCACATTTCTCGCTAAAATTTTTTCCATAAACGCATTTAATGGCGTAACTATGTTACTATTTCCACCCAGAATAAAGATAGTTGTCGGCCGTGGCTGCGCTGGAGTCCGAGGTAGGAAACCCAAACGCCGCCTTGTTTGGGCGATAGAGTTTAGATCGGGTTAGATTAAATAATCTCTGATATAAATAACAATAATCGGGTTAAATAACTTCACATGGTGTGTCTGGTGTGTTTCCAGCATTCGTAGTGTTGATCAGGAGAGAAATTGTCCGCCAAGACGTTGAGGTTGCTTAGCATCCAGAGACTCTGTCCATGCAAGTGAACGGAGCGTTCCCTCTCCGTCATAACTATCAAACCAAACATCCTTCACATTCACCGAGCGAACATTATGAAAGTAAAATGCACATTTCTCGCTAAAAATGTTTCCATAAACGCATTTAATGGCGTAACTATGTTACTATTTCCACCCAGAATAAAGATAGTTGTCGGCCGTGGCTGCGCTGGAGTCCGAGGTAGGAAACGTACCATGTACGTTCTGCGACGTTACCAAGTAAAACACGACAATTTACCCAGTAAGTAAGCTGAAACTGTACTGTAAAAGGAAGCCTCGTTTGTTTCCATGGTATTACCAGGTTCTTACCATATAATTTGTAATACAATATTCCCTTTTCCATGCAGTCAACACAAACTTGTACCATGTACGTTCTGCGACGTTACCAAGTAAAACACGACAATTTACCCAGTAATTAAGCTGAAACTGTACTGTAAAAGGAAGCCTTGTTTGTTTCCATGGTATTACCAGGTTCTTACCATATAATTTGTAATACATTATTCCCTTTTCCATGCATTCAACAAACTTTTATCATGTACGTTCTGCGACGTTACCATGTAAAACACGACAATTTACCCAGTAATTAGCTGAAACTGTACTGTAAAAGGAAGCCTTGTTTGTTTCCATGGTATTACCAGGCTCTTACCATATAAGTTGTAATTGGTTATTCCCTTTTCCATGCAATCAACACAAACCATATATGTTCTGCAACATCGTTCACCAGTAGTTAAGCACTTTAATTGTTGTTATAAAACCCCAAACCTCTGTTGATGAAAGGCATATTAAAATTAAACAAAATCAAAGGCTTATCTTTCAAACAATGCATATCTCACAAACAGGCACTGAACACTGAAGAAATCGGACAAAAAAAAGAGCCGTCCACATCAACTCAATTTAAATGTTACTGATGGTGTTTTCATAAAACACATGACAGTGTTATGGCAAGTGACCACAAGGAAGACTGCTTCAACCTCTTCAATTAGAATAAGTGGTGAATGCCATGCAGTAATCTGCATATGGGAGCATCTTTGTGGTCATTCGCAAACCAATGAGTCCACTCGATGAATGAGAGATGGCTCTTTAGTGTCTTCTCTGTGAGGTATCGCTGCAGTCTCCACATCTGTGATTTGAAGGCTGACCAAGACCTGACCAGGTACCTCCAAATCTCCCTTCCATACCGTAATAACGAATCAGAAGACAAGAAAATAAACATTAGGACTGTCAATTAATGAACATTTCTAGAACATGTAGAACTCAAAGATTATTTTGTTTATCAGTTAAAAAAGGATGCTGGTCCTCTGGCCATTGTGTTTGGTCATATTGAAAAGAGAAAAAGGCATAGCCATAAATACAGTTAATAGGACGGGAGGGGACAGGCTGTTAGCTCCGGTTAGCCCTTTAGCATCGAGCTAGCGGAGCTTCTGTCATTCAAATAACTCGGACATGTTGTTTAAAACCTATAACACCCAATTTATTAAAATATCCGGATTTAATCGGGCTCTCTCCCATAAGTACAGTTAATAGGACGGGAAGAGACAGGCTCTGTTAGCCCCGGTTAGCGCGATGCTAAAGAGCAGCTCTACCGGAGCATGCCACCTCAACAGGTGCAAGTTAGCCTCCGGTTTGGTATTCGCCAGATATTCGGTTTACCACCCAATCGGATTCATCAACATAAGTGCAATACATTACGGGTTTAGTATGTTGAGGACGGTTTAGGACACCGTATCGCGAAAAATCACTAACACATGTTGGCGTCTGTGCAACAATGTCATTTACGTTCTGGCTGCTACCTGCTTTAGGGACCGTCAGCAAATTACACTCACCGACTGGTGGCAGAGACGTTACCATGGAATTGTTTCAGGAAATTAATCACACAAATATATTACAATATAGTTAATCATAATGCAGTTAATAGTTTAATATTCGACAAAAATCGACTAAACTATATTTGAAATTATTAATTGTATCCCGTTTAACAATAATGCAATAGATTAGCAAAGTTACCTGCAGCAGGTAGCAGCCCACCATTGGCAACTACTTCTACAATCAGGTGACAAAATGTATTTTTTAGTGATTTCTATGTTATTTTATATGATTTATTTCCAGAAACAATTCGATGGTAACGTCTCTGCCACCAGTCGGTGAGTGTAACTTGTTGACGGTCCCTAAAACAGGTAGCAGCCAGAACGTAAATGACATTGTTGCACAGACATCGATGGCGACAACATGTGTTTGTGATTTTCGCGATACGCCGTCCTAAACCGTCTTCAACATACTAAGCCCGTAATGTATTGCACTTATGTTGATGAATCCGATTGGGTGGTAAACCGAATATTCGGATATCAACTATCAAACCGGAGGCTAACTTGCACCTGTTGAGGTGGCATGCTCCGGTAGAGCTGCTCTTTAGCATCGCGCTAACCGGGGCTAACAGAGCCTGTCTCTTCCCGTCCTATTAACTGTACTTATGGGAGAGAGCCCGATTAAATCCGGATATTTTAATAAATTGGGTGTTATAGGTTTTAAACAACATGTCCGAGTTATTTGAATGACAGAAGCTCCGCTAGCTCGATGCTAAAGTGCTAACCGGAGCTAACAGCCTGTCCCCTCCCGTCCTATTAACTGTATTTATGGCTATGCCTTGCAGTGGCGGTTTTAGGCACGGGCGACCCGGGCAGACGCCCGGGGCGGCATATTTGTGGGGGGCGGCAAATCACATGGGGGGCGCCACGAGCAGTATAAAAAAAAAAAGCGCTGCGCAGCGGTTAACAATGAAGTACGACATAATATTGTGTGGGGAATAGGTATTTTGGCGTCCCCTCTGGCTGCAGGCGCACACTTGTTCGTATAGACGGAGTGATACCCTCACTGAAGTCCGTTGGTCCACGATACAAACCCACGATACAAACCCCCCCCCTCAACAATCGCTGCCCGGGGCGGAACTGGACCTAGGATCGCCACTGATGCCTTGTTCTCTTTTCAATATGACCAAACACAATGGCCAGAGGACCAGCATCCTTTTTAAACTAATAAACAAACTAATCTTTGAGTTCTACATGTTCTAGAAATGTTCATTAATTGACAGTCCTAATGTTTATTTTCTTGTCTTCTGATTCTTTATTACAGTATGGAAGGGGAGATTTGGAGGTACCTGGTCAGGTCTTGGTCAGCCTTCAAATCCCAGATATGGAGACTGCAGGGATACCTCACAGAGAAGACACTAAAGAGTCATCTCTCATTCATCGAGTGGACTCATTGGTTTGCGAATGACCACAAAGATGCTCCCATAGGCAGATTGCTGCATGGCATTCACCACTTATTCAAATTGAAGAGGTTGAAGCAGTCTTCCTTGTGGTCACTTGCCATAACAATGTCATGTGTTTTATGAAAACACCATCAGTAACATTTAAATTGAGTTAATGTGGACAGCTTTTTTTTTGTGCGATTTCTTCAGTGTTCAGTGCCTGTTTGTGAGATATGCATTGTTTGAAAGATAAGCCTTTGATTTTGTTTAATTTTAATATGCCTTTCATCAACAGTGGTTTGGGGTTTTATAACAACAATTATAGTGCTTAACTACTGGTGAACGATGTTGCAGAACATATATGGTTTGTGTCGATTGCATGGAAAAGGGAATAACCAGTTACAACTTATATGGTAAGAGCCTGGTAATACCATGGAAACAAACTAGGCTTCCTTTTACAGTACAGTTTCAGCTTAATTACTGGGTAAATTGTCGTGTTTTACTTGGTAACGTCGCAGAACGTACATGGTACCAGTTTGTGTTGACTGCATGGAAAAGGGAATAATGTATTACAAATTATATGGTAAGAACCTGGTAATACCATGGAAATAAACGAGGCTTCCTTTTACAGTACAGTTTCAGCTTAATTACTGGGTAAATTGTCGTGTTTTACTTGGTAACGTCGCAGAACGTACATGGTACAAGTTTGTGTTGACTGCATGGAAAAGGGAATAATGTATTACAAATTATATGGTAAGAACCTGGTAATACCATGGAAACAAACGAGGCTTCCTTTTACAGTACAGTTTCAGCTTAATTACTGGGTAAATTGTCGTGTTTTACTTGGTAACGTCGCAGAACGTACATGGTACAAGTTTGTGTTGACTGCATGGAAAAGGGAATAATGTCTTACAAATTATATGGTAAGAACTTGGTAATACCATGGAAATAAACGAGGCTTCCTTTTACAGTACAGTTTCAGCTTAATTACTGGGTAAATAGGTGTGTTTTACTTGGTAACGTCGCAGAACGTACATGGTACAAGTTTGTCTTGACTGCATGGATAATGGAATGTATCTATTATAAATTATATGGTAAGAACCTGGTAATACCATGGAAACAAACGGCTTTGTACCCAGTATTTAAGAAGATGTACCATAACACTAGAGGAAAACTGTTCCTGCAGAGGTTGTTACCAGGTAAGTAATTCCATAGTGGTAAATCGAATAAACCCTTTCTAAATGGGTGCAGCTACGAATAATAACTAAGAAAAAGTATTTTATTGGAAAGCACTATGCTAATTTCTAGATAGTACATCATTAAACTTGGGCTGTTAACAACATAAACCTTGGATAATAGGTGTTTATAATAATTGGTTGCCTAATTTCCTAGGAAGTACACAATATCTGAGTTATTACCAACCTAAAACAGTTACAACTACACGCTACTTAGTTGAGTTGATGGGTAATAGTGGAGGTTTTACTTAGTACTTCAGCTGTAATTCCTCTGTATTTACCTTCTTATCACCAGTGGTAATTACACAGTAATACACTATAATTTACCGGATAATTCCTCTGTATTTACCTTCTTATTACCAGTGGTAATTACCCTGTAATACACTATGATTTATCATGTATTTGCTGGGTAACTACCTCCGTATTTACCTTCATATTACCAGTGGTAATTACCCAGTAATACACTATGATTTACCATGTATGTACCGGGTAAATACCTAGTAATTAGGGGACTGTAAAAGGAAGGGTTACCCCCGGGGTAAGGCTCGATTCCACCGGACGCGTTAAGGCAACGTTACGGCAGCGGCACGTCTTGGCCGCGGTCACCGCAGCAGATAGGTTCCACTCTAATCAATGAGACCATTTCCACCGGAAATGGTCCCAGGAGCGGCTCGCCGTGCCGCAGCGCTATCATTCCGTAGCATTTCTATTTTTGCCGCAAGCCGTTGCTGAACCGCGTCAATTTCAACAGAGCAGATCGATCAGGGCAGGAAGTGAAAAAGTAAAAGCCATAGAGCATTCCGGTCAATTTTCAAAATAAAACACAATAAATAAAACACCAACATTATTACGTCATGACCGGTGGCACCAGGTCAGCCGTCAATCAATCAAAGGGTCTCAAATCATCCTATTTATAAGAACAATGTCAGAAAGGACAAAGCCTGGCATTTAATTGCAGTAATTTTGGGAGTGGAAGGTGAGTACATTAGGTTTAGGATTATCGCGAGATCACGCGATAATCCTAAACCTAATGTACTCAACTTCCACTCCCACACTGTAAAAAATAAAAAGTTGGGCAAACTCAAAATTGCAATCAATTTTTGAGTTTTGAGCCCATCAAAAACGTGATTTTCTTCATTAGACAAACTTGAAAGTTAGAGTTATACCAACTAAGATTTTTATATTTTACAACCCAAAAAAATAATTCAGGGGTGTTAACTTAATATTTCAAATTAAGGTTAATATTATTTAAAAAAAAAAAACATTTCAAAGAATGCAAAACTTACATATTTACATGCCTGGCAACGGACGATCGCGTCGAACGACGTGAAAGGTTCACGGACATTCGCAAACCTTCCATCTAGCGATCCGTTATCTGTATTGTGCTATTTCGTCCTTGACCTGCTTTAAACACTCAGTTTACTTGCTAAATTTGATTAAACAATTAAATACAATACACATATAAAGTAAAAACAAGTGTTATCTAGCGATCCGTTTTCTGTATTATGTTATTTTGTCTTTGGCAACATGAGCGCGAATGTTTTTTGAAACCCGCTTTAAACACTCAGTTTACTAGCTAAATTTGATTAAACAATTAAATACAATACAAATATAAAGTAAAAAGAAGTGTTATCTAGCGATCCGTTAACTGTATTATGTTATTTTGTCTTTGGCAACATGAGCGCGAATGTTTTTTGAAACCTGCCCGGCAACGGACGACGCGATCATCTGTTGCCAGACAGGTTTGGAATGGATACGTATGGATGACGCGCCCGGTACAAGTTTGGCAGCCGGTACAAATTTGGCATGACACTTGTCATTATTTAACACACGTCCGCAACACACAGCGCACCGCAGACCCAACCAACGGACATGCAAGTCTCGGTAACGGTGGCTGCAACACACGCACAATAAACAACACACAAACAATAAAGACCCCAAACCCGTTAACCCGAATTAACCTAACAGAAACAAATTGACAAAAGGCAATAAACCCCTTTTTCCCAACCGGCATCACGAATACCCAGACTCCCCGGGGGGTAGTGTCGAAATGCGCATGCGCACCGTAGTTGGCCCAGCCTCAGACAGAGTCTGACTTAAACCCGTGTGTCTTGCTAACAAAGAGACTACAGTGAGCCCAACTCTTGACCCAAAACTCAACATTGTTGGTTGGACTAAATTGCATTGCGCAGTTGTACATGAATACTTAATGTTTTATATTCATTTTACTCCGAAATCATAATGAGAACAACAATTTTGAGTTTCGTTTTTACAGTGCAAAACGACTGCAATTAAATGCCACGCTTTGTCCTTCCGGCCATTGCCCTCATAAAAAGGATGATTTGGTACATAAATGACGTTGTGATAGGCTACATGAGCTGAGTATTGTGTTTTATTTTGAAAATTGACCGGATTTTTTTTACTTTTTCACTTCCTGCCCTGTTCGATCTGCTCTGTTGAAATTGACGCGGTTCAGCAATGGCTTGCGGCAAAAATAGGAATGCTACCGAATGATAGCGCTGCGGCACGGCTGGGACTCTGCTGAGACGTTCCGCAGCCGCACCCGGTGGAAATGGTCTCATTGATTAGAGTGGAACCTATCTGCTGCGGTGACCGCGGCCAAGACGTGCCGCAGCCGTAACGTTGCCGTAACGCGTCCGGTGGAATCAGGCCGTAAACAGAACCCAAGCCCACCTGCCTCTGTGGAAAGAGAGAGAGACTGGCTAAAGCCTGCGTGGCAGACCTGCACAGGTGCACCTCATCAGCTGACAAGCCTCTCAGCCCCGCCCACTGGCTACCTGTAGCAGGTAGGCAAACACAGAGGACCCAGCAGACGAAGGAGAGAGAGAGAGGATTCACAGCTGTCACATCTGTTGCCTGAAGATTCTTTGTTTGTCTCCAACAAAACCTTCCAAACAGATGAAACATTGGCTCATCCCAGGAGTGTCAAATTACTTACTTTTTTTTATTTTTTCTATCATACCCTATCCAATAATAAAGAAATTTGAATTTGAATGGTAACAATTCCGTTAAATCCTCGTCCTCGTTTTGATAGTCTCACTCATGGCCGATCAGTGTGTTCTTTCTGATTAGCTCTTAATTGAGATCACCTGTCACGCACCCCTTTATTAAAGGTGAACACAATGGGTTTAGTTTACTTTTCGCATCGGCCTGTGTCAATCGAGGTTGAGTTTAGTGAGGGTTGAAAGTTTTCGATCTAGATTGCAGATCACTATTGTCACTTTATACAAACTGAAAGTATGTGTTGTTGCGTGTTTGTTTTTGTGGGCATTTGACTGAACAGCCCAGACAAATATTGCTACCAACATGGCACTTCGGAACAGACCACCGCAGTGAGTAAAAGTTATTTTCCTTTATTAAATGTTGACGTTTTTGGGCTGTCTCCTCAGACACAAGCCATGAGTATCCCTGCTCTTTGCACCTTGACATGCATGTCACTGCTGTTTGTTAACCTAGCTTTTCTGATTTGTATCTTGTGATGTGTGTGTGTGTGTGTGTGTGTGTGTGTGTGTTTTTTCTTAACAGGTGTTAGATGACTGACAAGATCTATGGGGGGGCCCCCTTTGGGCCCCCCCATACCAACTTAGTCTTCAAAGGAATCTAGTGCCATGGGACTCCAGTGTCTTCAAAACATCCTCGGAATACATGTGTATGGTGAATGGTCCACCGAAGGGTTGATCTGGAAGCCACCACGGTCCACGCAGTAATCTGCTGCGTGGGCCGTAGTGGCTTCCAGAGCCATCTTTCGGTCTTGGTCAGGATTTGTTACAGTTGCCCATCAATGTAGCAGGCTACGGGTTTCTGAAGAAGCCTGCTTTACGTAGCATTGGAGTACAAATATTGTGCAAAATGCTCATGTAATTGCACTAGCACTGGTAACCTGTAGATTAGCTTAGTTTAACGTCATTCCGTGCTGTCTGTCAAATGAGTGGCTTACTTTAAGTCCACAAGGCCCTCTGGTAAACCATGTTGGAACACCCCTGGACAAGGTGATTAGACACTGGGTGTGTCCTAAAGTTTTGTTCCATTTTTCACTAGTTGGTTAAGGTTTGGTAGAATTGTTTGGATGCTAGCGACGTGATGGCGTATGTACAAGAGCCTACCGTGGCCAGGCCACAGTTGCGACGGCCACGGCCAGATGGCCTAGTGTGAGTGCAACCTTGATTGCATTTATATACTGTTTACCATTGGATGTTTATGCAATTTGGCTTAATTCATCCGCTGTAAAGCTGCATTTGACTATTCCAGGGGCGTTTTGTACAGGCTTTCAATTGACCATGTTGACTAGTTTGTGGGAAGTTTTTTTTTTTTTTTTTTTACCCTTGCACTAACACTAGCTTCAGCATTTCCTTGTAGGCCATTAGCTGACTTGTGTATTGGAGCGATGATTTGGGTATTTTAAGATGCTTGAAAACCTAAAATAAAGCCAAACTTTTCACTCTTAGGTTGTCCTTTTCTCTTGTTTTAACCCGAAAGGGCTGAAAATATCAACATTTCAGGTATTCTGTTTGGATAATGTGCAAAACTTGTGGCTTCACTAATAAAAACAATTAACAAAAGTATTTTTCTTAATGTGGTTAGACTATTTAAAGATTTGTATGCAAAATATTTCTGATCAATTTGTGGTCAATGAAACTCTGAAATATTTTAATTTGATAAAACACAACTATGGGTTAAAGGTATTTGCTTTGGGAATCTTTTGATATTTTTAGAATCTAGCTCCATTGCCGTTAGAAATGGTGTCTCCCAGTACTGCAAAGTGCTTCCACAAGTTTAAAAAAGAATGGGCAGAAAAGGAACTGCCAACTAAATCTATTTAACATGGGTAGAAAGTTTCCATGGACGCTCTTGGCTGCTGGTTCCCAACACAGCTCCACTGTTAGCCTGTGACCTTGCGTTTAACTTTTTTGGACTTTTGGTGACTTTCACAAAAGAGAAATGAACTGGTTAATACAATAAACAAGACATTTGAAACTTCAAAGCTACATTTTTATCTATTTGTACTGCCTTTGATTACAACCCGTGACATGTTTGTCAGGTGATAACTATGTACCTGTGACCGCATATCATGGTACCATTTTGAACTGTTTGTGGATGTTGCATTAAATCCATATGCTTGAAACTTTTCAATAATGCATATCAACGAAACAATGGAATGAAATAAATAGTTCAAGCGATTTGTGGGTCTTGGCTGCTTTTACATTATTACTAATTTTGGGGGTTATTTCAGTCTCTCCAACCTGCAGGTCGTGCGAAGAATCATGTGAATGGGAATATTCTATAAATGTCTTTATCATCTTTCGTCTTAACACTTCTGCTGCAGCCGCTTAAAGTCTCACTCCGAGAACTTTAAAATATGAATCAATCCATTAGAAGTATGAAAATATCTTCCCGGTGGCGTAACGGCGCAAACAAGGTGTGCTTTGACATCTACGTTTTGAGGCGATTGCAACAGTGCCACACATGATCATATTTGAATATGTTTTGGGGCAGTAATTAGCTGTCGATTTTGGAGGCCTTTATCAATAATGACCAGCTATAGATTTGCTTCCCGATGGAGATTTCTGACAAATTACATGTTATTTAGCATCTACACGTTAAGCTGAGTCCAATGAGATCAAGCTCGCCCTCTTGCTACACCGAGATCATGTCCTAGACCATAGGTGTACCATGTAAAATACATGTTACCATTTGCTAGAGTGTCATGCTTGGTGTCTTTGGACTCTCAGTCACCTATTGCATCACTTCCTTTAGGGCTTCGGCCTCCTAATTGATCATTATAGTATAATTGATTGCCCTCTTTCATATATATGATACCTCCACCACTGGGACGTGGCAACAATTCTCCAAATCCATATGGGGGGGGGGGGGGGGGGGGATGCTTGTGGACAGTAGGGGTGTATACTCGACATAAATAGGAAGCAAACTCAGGAGAAGTAATGACATCTCACAAATATTTATTTAATAAATTGTTTCAATTTATAATAATCCAAAATCCAATGGCAAAACCCCTTTGGCTTTTTGTCGAGGGAATCCAGGGCGACGCTCACTTCCGGGTTGGCCAACATACGTCATCCCTCCACCACTCTACTGTAAAAACACATGTTCAAGTTGAATGAGAATAATAATAATAATAATAATTCTGCCATAGTATTTATTTAAGGGGGGGGGGATACAAGTCTTTTGGCCAATCGTAGTGTTGATCAGCAGAGAAATAATTTGTCCGCAAAGACGGTGACGTCGCTTAGCAACGGAAGACGCTGGGGTAGACAAGTCAACGGACTACTACCCATGCAAGTGAACGGAGCGTTCCACGGCATTGAGAAGACCCGTGTAATAAAGGCCTATAATATTTCTGTTTATGGCATAGATCTCTCCTCACATTAGGCCAATAAACCAATGGTAAAATAAAAATATAAACGCTCGATCAAAGGCCCGGCCCGAGTATAGTGGTGGGAAATATCGGCCCGACCCGGTCCGCGTCGGGCTCGGGCAGAGAATCTAAACACTGACTGGAACTACTTAGCAGGTGTCTGTAGGGCTATATCAGGAGTTAATGCACGCACTGCAGCCAATCAGAATCAGAGTATTCCCCCAGACCGTGGTCTACTCTAAACAATATTATTCACGAGTTATAAACAACCCCTACACATCAATATTAATGATAACCCTGTGGAAATTGCAATAAGTGAGAGACACAATTTCGCACGTTGAGCACACAGTTGTGTCACTCGTTTATTAAGAGAGAAACAGGAAATCAAAACGTGCTGAAGGTAAACAAATCCCGCATGGGCTGTGACGTCATGAGACACTCGTAATCCTTAAAAGGGACAGCGATCCCTGAACCACCAAGACAGTAAACGACATGCCTAACACAATTGAAAGAACAACACATAACAAAATACTGTAGGTGAATTATGTTACACTCACTACAGCCCATTAAATACGGTATGATTTCTAGATGTCATGGCAACGTCCGCTCGCGACACTGGACTTGCGATCGAGGCATCGACGCGGACGTTCATTTAAATAGCCAAAAACAAGAGAATAGATGGCTAGATAAAATAAACATCAAGACATACAATTCTAAAAAGAACAGATGAAGCAGCTACCCTTTTTTCCTTCGCGGTTTGGCTACAGAGCAACGCAACTGCATTTAATATATCCGTGTATTGTCACAATTTCTCAGTATCAAAGGTGAAAGTAGAAACGGGTGGCCAAAAGCTGTCATATTGTTAGTTATCACAGACAATTTTAAGTAGAAACGGGTGGCCAAAAGCTGTCATTTGGTAGTTATCACAGACTATTTTCAACAATGAATGATCTGTACAGAGCTCCATAAGGGACATTAGGGAGAACGCTCCCGGACAGAACCTTAGTTTGGAAGTCATGCTTAGTGACACGACAAATAACCTACTTCCAATTGAAATACAAAATTTAGAAAATAGGCCTACGTGTCCCTGATCACGTTTCAATATATTAAATAACGTGACAGTGTCACGTATTTTCGTGAGACCATACCCGTACTTCCATGAGTATACTTAAAGGAAGTATACTATCCGCACTATCTACTACGTTATTTTTTCAGATGTGAGTGCTGTTCCAAATCGTTAGTACTCCGTGGTGCACTAACCGGAAATTACGATCACGACTGCCGCCGTGGCTCCTCCCCCGCAATAAACATCCCGCTTTGAACGGGGAACTCTTTACGCCTAGCAGCTATAAAAACTATAACAACTACAAAATGACTCTATTAATGCAGGCTATGTGGAAAATGCGCCGACTTTGGCTCAGCCTGGCTCCGCCTCTTCCGCTACGTAGCTAAGATGGCTGCCGTTGAGTACGGGGAGTATCCTTCGATCCACACTTCAGGATTAGCCCGTTTTGAGTACGGCATCCGGGTCCTTGAAGTATACTTATTTTCGCCGGATCTGAATTGGAACGTACTGCGTACTCAAATTTTGGCTAGTAAGTACGGACAGTACGGGTATTGGAACACGGCACAGGTTTGAGCGTGTGCATGGGTTGAATTGCGTGTGTCTCACGCCGAATGCATGAGACATGAGAGCCCTGTACTTACGGGACACAAACCAGCACCGCAAACGTTCTCTCCCGCTTGAGATGACGTCTTTCTTTCTAGGTTCATGGGTCTGATTTGCCGATTTCCCATGCTGATATCCCCGGAGATTCTCGGGCATCTTCGACAATTTGGCTATAGATTGTCTCATTACACGCTAAATAATATAATTATAGCCTAATTATATATATAGCCTATACATATATATAGGCAATATATATAATTAGGCAATATATAGAATTTGTGGTTTTGGCATAAACATAACTAGGGTGCACTGTACTATCTGCGCACACCCTTTCTGAAGCCTCTCTCTCACTCTCTCTCTCTCTCTGTCCCTCCCTCTCTCTCTTTCTCTCTCTCGTACCGTTTTGTGGAGCACGTTAATTGTCTTAGAACACTCCTATTCAGAATGCATTGGTTTACATTTCGTTCTGTGTAACACGCAAAAAGTCGGACTATCGTGCTCTGGAACACGCTTCAATAGATTAACGTTCGTGCGCAGGAGCACGCAATCGCGTGGTACCGGGTTGCACCTACATCATGTGTCAGAGCCTGCACAATAGTATACAGACCATCAAAGAAAGTTTGATGTGTAGAATTTTGTTTTTAACTTTGTGCTGTTAAACAGAGAAG
The DNA here is from genome assembly GCF_902167405.1 of Gadus morhua. NCBI lineage: Eukaryota > Metazoa > Chordata > Actinopteri > Gadiformes > Gadidae > Gadus > Gadus morhua. Next base: position 115,378 of record NC_044062.1, on the reverse strand, counting down.
ATGGTCCCCTCTTGGATTGTACAGAATGACAGAAGTCCCCTCTTTGCCTGTTCAAAATGACACTGGTCCCCTGTTAAATGGTATGGCGCGACACTTACACTCCAGCATTTATGTATTCATTAGGGTAGAAAAAAAATGTTAACTGCTTTCTCTATAGTACAAAATAAATAATTTGCCATAGAGCCTTTACACAGTTCTTCCATAGTTCATAAGAGACATTTTGTCATGAGGAAAAAAGACTTATAGATAACAGGGCTTAGCCCTGTTATCTATAAGTCTTTTTTCCTCATGACAAAATGTCTCTTATGAACTATGGAAGAACTGTTATCTATAAGTCTTAGGGCTGTCAATCAATAAAAATATTTAATCGTGATTAATCGCATTATTGTCCATATTTAACTTGCAAATTGCAAATTAATCGCCCATTTTTTAACCCTTCTAAATATATTTTAAAAGATGATTATAGATTATTGATGAGGATTACATTTATTCTTTTCCACACTTCATGAATAGATCCATGCAGGAGTGTGAGGGTCGCTCCATACCATTTAACAGGGGACTTCTGTCATGTTTTACAATCCAAGTGGGGACCATCTTTCATATTTTAGAGCACAAATTTTGTCTGTTCTTTGAATGTGAATTTATGTAAGTCACAGTTTTTTCTAGATTATATTTTTCCACAATAACATGACTTCAGTTTTAACTACCATCATTTATCACGGTTCAATCAATCAACAATCGCTGTTCCCTGCACTTGAACCGCCTTAAAGCTATCATCTGTCTTTTTGATGGAGTAACCTACAGCATATGTCAGAACCTGCACAATAGTATACAGACCATCAAAGAAAGTTTGATACGTAGAATTTTGTTTTTAACTTTGTGCTGTCAAACAGAGAAGATGGTCCCCTCTTGGATTGTACAGAGTGACAGAAGTCCCCTCTTTGCCTGTTCAAAATGACACTGGTCCCCTGTTAAATGGTATGGAGCGACACTTACGCTCCAGCATTTATGCATTCATTAGGGTAGAAAAAAAATGTTAACTGCTTTCTCTATAGTACAAAATAAATAATTTGCCATAGAGCCTTTACACAGTTCTTCCATAGTTCATAAGAGACATTTTGTCATGAGGAAAAAAGACTTATAGATAACAGGGCTAACTAGGGCTGTCAATCAATAAAAATATTTAATCATTATTAATCGCATTATTGTCCATATTTAACTTGCAAATTGCAAATTAAACGCACATTTTTTAACCCTTCTAAATATATCTTAAAAGATGATTATAGATTATTGATGAGGATTACATTTTCCACACTTCATGAATAGATCCATGCAGGAGTGTGAGGGTCGCCCCATACCATTTAACAGGGGACTTCTGTCATGTTGTACAATCCAAGTGGGGACCATCTTTTATATTTTCCCATGTAAACACATTGACAGAAGCAACAGTTGCAGTTGGCAAACACTCATTGAGTGAAACAATAGGCACAGACAGCTCCCTTGCTGCAGTGAATGGAGTCCCCTCTTTGATATGTAAATATCGCTTAAGTATTCAAGTCCCCTTTGGCAACTTCTTTAAAAGAAATCAAAAAAACACATTTGAAATTATATTATGACAAAATAACTTAAAACTAAACTCTGTATTATGTTTTTGTATTTTTTAAATGACCAGAAATAGAGGTCCACACTTGGTCGATGAAAACCGATAGTCCCCTGTTGGTAGTGTAAACGTGTGTGTGTGTGTGTGTGTGTGTGTGTGTGTGTGTGTGTGTGTGTGTGTGTGTGTGTGTGTCTGTGTGTCTGTGTGTCTGTGTGACTGTCTGTGCATGCTCTCTCTGTGTGTGTGTGTGTGTGTGTGTGTGTGTGTGTGTGTGTGTGTGTGTGTGTGTGTGTGTGTGTGTGTGTGTGTGTGTGTGTGTGTGTGTGTGTGTGTGTGTGTGTGTGTCTGTTTGACTGTCTGTGCATGCTTTGTGAGTGTGTGTGTGTGTGTGTGTGTGTGTGTGTGTGTGTGTGTGTGTGTGTGTGTGTGTCTGTGTGTGTGTGTGTGTGTGTGTGTGTGAGTGTGTGTGTCTGTGTGACTGTCTGTGCATGCTTTGTGTGTGTGTGTGTGTGTGTGTGTGTGTGTGTGTGTGTGTGTGTGTGTGTGTGTGTGTGTGTGTGTGTGTGTGTGTGTGTGTGTGTGTGTGCGCCGCTCCTCATTGCCAGGCAGGCGGTTCCCGCAGCAGTCTGATGCTACTGTTAATGGGGAGGGAGGGACCCTAACCCTAACCCTGTTAATGGGGAGGGAGGGACTAGCGTTAATCACATTAGTCCCTCCCTGTTGGCGCTGACTGTGAACTGGAGCCTCGTTTAACAACCGGCTCCAATTATCTTACCCGTGATCAAGGTAACTACCATTAATAAACGACTGCCGGTCGTACTACTAAAAGGAGAGGATTGCCCCACACAGTGTATCCTGCTAATGAATCCAAGAAAAAATAAGAACGCGACACAATGAACAAAGAGAAACAATGGAGGACGTCCAAGAAGGACGGTAAACTTTTGGGTAAACATCTTCTTCAATAAACTAAGCTTTCGCCGTTGTCCAGAAATATCTCGCGGGTCATGCGTTTGTTTGTTATTATCCCCGTCGCACGGAGCTGATGATTCTGTCGACCAATCAGCGAACGGCGTGTGTAGCTCGAACTAGCCGGCACCCTTTCAGGCGTCTCAGTACCCCAACGGAGGAGTGCTGCAAGATGAGTACGCATGAATACGGCTCAGTCCGGATCACCCCCACTTTTGGCGGTGGAAATGGGACCCGTGCCGCACCTTGCAGACTGAACCGATCCGCACCCTCCGGTGGAAATGCGCCATTAGAGACCCCCAGGCCCCTTGGCATTGGGACCAGGTGTCAAATACCAACACTAACCCCTAACCCTAACCCTAACCCTAACCCCCTACACCCAGACTCTATGCAGTCTATACATATACAGTAGGCATTTGTGTGTGTATGTGTGTGTGTGTGTGTGTAGGTGCTCTTTCTCTCCAATTCTCTCTCGCTCAGTTCATGTCTGTGTCTGTTTATCTAACACATGTCTGTGTGTGTGTGTGTGTGTGTGTGTGTGTGTGTGTGCGTGTGCATGTGTGTGTGTTTGTGCGTGCGCATGTGCATGTGCGTGTGTGTGAGTGTGTGCGTGTTATATATATACGGTATGCGTGCCTGCTCTGCATGTATTGAGCCCACCTAGCTATCTATGTCGCTGGGCATTCAGAGTCCTACTGACCATCGTCCGTCTCTCCTGTCCCCTGGCGACGAGCTCGCTGGGTTGTCTCCAGAGTCTCCACCACCTAAGTCTCAGTGCCGCCCCTGCTGTCAATCAAAGCAGCCCCCCCCGCCCCTTCCCCTCGGGGCCGTGTGCTAACGAGGCGGCGGCCGGAGCTACGGGACAAAGAGCCGCGCTGGGACTGCTTGCTACAGTAGGAAGAGTGTAGTACTGTGGGGGTTTATGTGTGTGTGTGTGTGTGTGTGTGTCTTTGTGTGTTCTTTGTGCGAGTGTGTGTGTGTGTGTGTGTGTGTGTGTGTGTGTGTGTGTGTGTGTGTGTGTGTGTGTGTGTGTGTGTGTGTGTGTGTGTGTGTACACACGTCTTTCTCCCTGTGTGTTTCACAGGGTGATACAGAGCATAATCAAGATGCAAAGAGTTTGTTTTGCACAGCGTTACCAAAATGGAAAAGCATGTTTTCTCTTTGATACACAACGCTTGCAAACGTTTACCTCCTCTGGTTGTATCCGACAGTGTCAAAACAATTAATATGGATTTGAATGTGTGTGTGTGTTTATGTGTGTGTGTTGGTGTAAGTGTTGGTGTCTGTGTGTGTGTGTGTGTGTGTGTGTGTGTGTGTGTGTGTGTGTGTGTGTGTGTGTGTGTGTGTGTGTGTGTGTGTGTGTGTGTGTGTGTGTGTTTATGAGTGTGCTCGCTTTGTTGTGTGTGTTTGTGAGTCTGTGTGTGTGGCTGATCATGTGTGTGTGTGTGTGTGTGTGTGTGTGTGTGCGTGTTTGCATGTGTTTGCGTGTGTGTGTGTGTGTGTGTGTGTGTGTGTGTGTGTGTGTGTGTTTGCATGTGTTTGCGTGTGTGTGTATGTCAGTGTGTGTGAGTGTGATGGAGAGGGGCAGCCGTGCAGCTGTCTGCAGCTTGATGCAGGGAAGGCAGGAGGGCTTAGCGGTCAGTCGTGGGACACACATCGCTAACGGCAGTGTCTCACAGATAGGGGGGGGTTGTACTGTAGATAGGCCAGATCAGACGCACATGCACACGAACACACATGAAAATACACACACACACACAAACACACTCACACACCAACAGACACACACATGCACACTCACACGCCGACAGACACACACATGAATGCGCAAACTCATGCACACGCACTCTACTTCAATCCCTAAATGCCCCCTATTCAGCTCGTACACACTCCTGCACACACACACAAATAGACATTGTTACTTCATTCACACTCCCGATTCTCCACACACACACCTGCACCATACAAACCAAAAACTATCTACACATACTCCACATGTGCACAAAGGCACATTCACACATCGACATGAAGAAACACAGTTTGAAGCTGGTCGATGCACCGTTTAATCTTCCTCCAGTGCTGACTAAGGTCTTGCCAACAAGAAAAGACAGGCTTTTTATCGATGACCTTCTTGAGGGCCCCGGCAGCTTTAACAGCAGCAATGAGAGCCGGCCCCCAGTCAATAGACTTTCTATTAGTGGCTCGGCTCCCTCGGCCCCAATTCAGAACAGAGACAGGAAGAGAGAGGGGGAGAGAGAGGGGGAGAGTGGGGGAGAGAGTGGGGGAGAGAGAGAGGGAAGGAGAGGGGGAGAGTGGGGGAGAGAGAGGGGGAGTGAGGGGGAGAGAGAGGGGGAGAGAAGGGGAGAGAGAGTGGGGGAGAGAAAGGGGGAGCGAGGGGGGAGAGAGGGAGAGAGAGGGGGAGAGAGGGGGGAGAGGGGGAGAGAGGGGGAGAGGGAAGGGGAGAGAAGTGGGGAGAGAGAGAGGGGGAGAGGGGGAGAGAGAGGGGGAGAGAGCGGGGGAGAGAGAGGGGGAGAGAGAGAGAGAGAGGGAGAGTAGGGGAGAGAGAGGGGGAGAGTGGGGGAGCGAGGGGGGAGAGGGGGAGAGAGAGAGGGAGAGAGGTGGGAGAGGGGGAGAGAGAGGTGGAGAGAGTGGGGGAGAGAGAGAGGGAGAGTGGGGGAGAGAGAGGGGGGAGAGGGAGAGAGAGAGAGGGAGAGAGGTGGGAGAGGGGGAGAGAGAGGGGGAGAGAGGGGGGGGGGAGAGAGAGGGGTAAGGAGGGGGGGGAGAGAAGAGGAGAGAGAGGGGGGAGAGAGGGGGAGAGAGAGGGGAGAGGGGGTGAGAGCAGGAGAGAGCGGGCGAGAGAGAGCGCTAGAGGGAGAGGGAGGGATGGACAGAGTTGAAGAGATAGAAAGAGGGAGAGAAGAGAGAAAGGGAAAGAGAGGAAGAGAGAGAGCGAGGAGAAAGGAGATTCAGAGCGAGATATTAACACCTGGGAAACTCCATGAAGGTCAAACTGTACTGTGTGTGTGTGTGTGTGTGTGTGTGTGTGTGTGTGTGTGTGTGTGTGTGTGTGTGTGTGTGTGTGTGTGTGTGTGTGTGTGTGTGTGTGTGTGTTTTTGTGCGTGTGTGCGTGTGTGCGTGTGTGCGTGTGTGTGTTTGTGTGCGTGTGTGTGTGTGTGCGTGTGTGCGTGTGTGCGTGTATGTGTGAGAGAGGAACAGTAGGAGAGGAAGAGGGAGATAGCAAAGAGAGAGAGAGCGCAAGGGCAGGTACGTTGGGACTGGTTCAAATCAATGAAAGGGAATAAATAGGCATTGATACTAAGCTCGTATGTCGAAGCCATAATGCTGGCGGCATGCGAGCATGCACAGAGCACGTGCGAGGCAGTACTATAACTTATTGACGCGGATGTGTTGTAATTAGTGCTGTCAGTTAAACGCGTTATTAACGGCGTCAACGCAAACCGCAAATAAATTAATTATTATTATTATTATCTATTTTTTTCTTTTGCTCAAAACAAAGAAGCAGGAGCCTGACTGCTATGTTCAAGGCAGTATGTTTGTATGTTCATCGTTTAATTGCACTGTAGGCTTTTTTTTTTTATCGTCCTGTTTTGATCAGTTTATGCCAATGTTGTTATCAATAAAAAAACATTTGCATAAGACAAGCCGATGCACTTCACCATGTCGATAAGAGCATTAAAATGAGAAAAATTAATGGGACAAAGAAATCAAGGGATATTTAGCATTGAAAAAAAATTGTGATTAATCTCGATTGCTTGCGATTAATCGTGAGTTAACTATGACAGTGATGCGATTAATCATGATTAAATATTTAACCTCTTGACAGCACTAGTTGTAATACTACTGTGTCTGCGTTCTTCGTAGTCTTTCTCCTCCCCACAGTCGTACAGTAGTACATTAACCCTGCTTTATGAGAACACCTCTTCGGTCTGCCTCAGGGACATTGGGGCCGATGGTCCTAACCCCAACCCCGGAGCCCATTCAGACTCAGACGAGAGGGGCTAATGAACAAGGCAAACACGGCCCCCCAAACGCACACACCTGGACACACTCACACACACACACACACACACACACACACACACACACACACACACACACACACACACCCTGATCTCCTGTACCCATCCCCAACACTAAACCCCACACATAAACCCACATCAGTAAAAGCAACAGGGATTAATAACATACTCTCTCTCTCTCTCTCTCTCTCTCTCTCTCTCTCTCTCTCTCTCTCTCTCTCTCTCTCTCTCTCTCTCTCTCTCTCTCTCCTGGGATCGTGTTATTGACTTTGTTGGGATTAAAGTTGATGGTTTTACTCGAGACAGAAATGAGACAAAGACACAGAGCCTGACCAGCAACATGGGGGGATATGATAGCATGGTAAGAGACGGTCAAATAATCAGTTGGCTCATATATATTTGATGCTTTTCCCTATGAAATGTTCCTAGAATATTACGTTAAGTTTTATTGTGGTGTGTGTAGAACATTATGTGAACTAGAACAATGTTTCTCAACTGGTCTGACCTCAGGACCAAGTGTGTCATAATATTTGCACCAATGTTGTCATCAACTATGACCTCATGTGCTGTGCAAAAACATTAAGCAGCAATAAGCTTCAAACTTTTGTTCATTCATGCACTTCCCTCTAAATATGATGGTTTGGTGTATGCTTTGGTGTATGCTCTGTGACCCTTGCCCTCGTGACCCACTAATGGCTCGCGACCCTCCAGTTGAGAACCTCAGGCCCCCTCTAAACTATGATACTAGTTTATACTAGTTATGTTTAAAACCTAAATATACTGTATAAATATGATATGAATGGGCCTCAAACTGAGAACTTGAGTTGAATCAGATCAGTGGGAAGGGAGAAGTTGGTAAAAAAGTAAGCATTGTAAGTGATCTATGACACAGCTTTCATCTCTGCTGATGAAAGCGGTACAAGGAGAGAGTAAAAAGCACCTTGAGAGAAAGCTGAATACTGAGTTTACCCTTTTGGATGTGTTACATCACTCATGTTTCAAATAGATCCCAGACATTTCAACACACTTCCAGAGACTGTACAAACGATCTCCCTGTGTAATTTTTCTTCTGTTCTAATGTTAAAGTGTCTAAATCTTATCATGGCTCAATTTTACATTCAGTGTAATTAGCTTTCCTCGGTAGCAGACAATCTGTGGAAACCACTCTTATTTCAAGACGTTGAAATCATGCTGATAAAAAAGATGGCAACACCGGAGACCGAAGCCAGCAGGCTTCTCATATTTAGGATTCAGTCTCATTATATCCTGACTCGTGGAAAGAAGGAGAATATGATTTGTAAAAAATATACAAATCACTGTCTGCCTCCTTGCAGTGAAATGTTTCCCTGCACTCAGGGGCTGAGGGCAGAAGCTCCCACCAGAGCTGAGTGTAAGGGGAGGCCACACTGCAGAGCTCCAGTCATCTGAGGAAGGTTCGAGGACATGGTGAAGAAAAGCTTCGCGGTTGGCTGAGTGATTGTAAACGGACCTGATGTTGAAAAGGGGTGAATTCCAGGGCACTCACTGACACACATTTCCACGCAGAGAATGTGACACAAGAATGCCTTTATTATTTTTATTTATTTGCTTTGTTCCAACACGGTGGATTTATTGGAAATATTGCGAAAAATCAGGTTTGAGACCAAAATCCTCACAGTGATGAATTGTGCTAGCCAGCAATTCCAAGACAGCCACAAACTGTGCAGCCAAAGAGACTGTGTGTGTGTGTGTGTGTGTGTGTGTGTGTGCGTGTGCGTGTGCGTGTGTGTGTGTGTGTGTGTGTGTGTGTGTGTGTGTGTGTGTGTGTGAGAGAGGAACAGTAGGAGAGGAAGAGGGAGATGTGTGTGCATGTGTGTGTGTGTCTACACCAGCATGGGAGTGTGTGTGAGAGGATTGGGATTCGGTAGAATCTGGTGCAGTGATATCAGCAGAAAAATTGGAAGAAAACGAATGAGACGAAGAGTTGATAAAAGAAGAGGGAACAGCTTCTACAACCCGGGGCCGCTGTCAGCAGGACAAGGCCTGGGCACATCAGAGGGCTGTCTGTGGGCGTGTATGTGTGTGCGTGTGCGTGTGTACGTGTGCGCGTGTGTATGTGCGCGTGTTTGTGTGTGTGTGCGTGTGTGTGTGTGCGTGTGTGCGTGTGTTTGTGTTAGTGTGAGCATGTTTGTGTGCGTGTGCGTGTGTATGTGTGTGTGTGTGTGTGTTTGTGTGTATCTGTGTGACCGGCTAAGCCCTCCCTCCCTGCCGTCCGCATTAGGAGGTTTCACAGTACAATGCAGATCCAAATGCCTTGAAGAGGTCATGGTGCTTAGTACATAGTGCATACTCTGAAGGCCATTCTACAGACGACGTCAACCATCACACTAAAACACCATGCATGGTGCTAGAAGAACTGTTATAGTGCAAGAGAACTATGCATGGCACAAGTCGACTGTGCATGAAGACCTCTCCGGATCCGTCTTGTCTCCCGGCTGTACCTGCTGAAGCTTGGGCTTCAGGGTGAGGAGTTCAGCTATCAGAAGCATTTCCCCGCTTCCCGGCCAGGTGCTCATTTCAGATGCCCAGAGGACAGGATTATCTCATTAAAAACCCTTGACCCAACTCGTCACCCAATCAGCTCCGAGCACGCCAGGCTGCCCAAGCGACTGTCGTCACGGAGACGAGTCAGGAAGACAAGGCCTCCGGGCGACTCACAGCAGCGAGTCTAGGAGAGCGGATAGTATAGTATAGGATCACACGTTCTCTTCTAGGGTCTGTCTACGTCCTGCTGCTCCTTTGGGTTAGGGTTAGGGTTAGGGTTAACCCTAACCCTAACCCTAACCCTAACCCTAGGAGAGCGTTCTCTCCTAGGTTCTGTCTACGTCCTGCTGCTCCTTTGCACATACGTCACTTTACCTTGGTCAGCTATACGCTCTAAATGTCATTTTGCGCCATTTATTCAAGACCCGGGGGATTGTCTGAAGAAGAACATTTCTGCATCTGAAAGGAAGTGACAGAGGCAGCCGGCGACACGAAGAAATCCCAATTCTCTTTCAATGCCACCTCAAGAGTCAGAGTGAATGTACTGGAACTAACAGTTTTAACACTTGAAATATCTCTGATCGACTGCATTCAGACGTTCGTTCTCTGAAGTTGAAGAGGAACATAAAGGTGGTTCTATGTCAGGGCTAAAGTACATCTAAAAAGTCTTGAATTAATGTTATAAAACACTTTTCCGGACAATTAGTTTCAGGATTCATATTGATTCAGCTCCTTTCAACGATAATTCAATAGCCATCTCTCTCGCCATTGCTTTTCTATCAACCCTCTGGTACACTGTGAAGTACCAGGCATAATACCCGCTGAGGAATCCACGCATCCCAATTAATCATTAATAGAATCGCAACACACACCATTTGCAAGTCTATGTGGACTCCACAACACAAAACAAACGTTAAGCAAAAGTGGTTTTGTAACAGACTTCTTAAGTCATAGTGGGAGTACACATGATCAACATCAACAATTGTTTACATAATTGTATGTATTTTCCATTTGCTTTTTGGATAATCTATTGAAAGTCTGCCATGATTCAACTGAGCAGTTATGTGTTTACTTCAGGATCTTCACAGTGCAATGGACTATCCCTGCAGAAAGCAGACGAGAGGGAGCAGGAGGGAGAACAGAGAGACAGAGAGAGAGGGATTCTGGTAAACTGGAGCACACATCTCTGACCTATATATCTCAGCGATTTGGCTTTGCAGCAACTTTCCGAGTTTCGGATTCCTTGCAT
>NC_044062.1:90000-92500 GCF_902167405.1 Gadus morhua | reverse complement strand
GCAAATTGGCATGAAGTGAGAAGCCAGTTCACATCTGCAAAGCGGGGCTGTGCGTGTTGTATTGGATCAGGGAGAGGGCCACTTTGATGGAAGAACAGCCAGCTTGTCCCACTAAGTGGCCTATGGTCCTGCTCATATTGTGGCTAGAACACCCAGTGGCTCCCTCTGTCTGCAGCCCAGGGTGGATGGAGATCAGGACGCGCTGGCCAAGAGACTTCCCCACACAAACACACACACACAGACACACACACACACACAGAGAAACACACACACACACACACACACACACACACACAGAGAAACACACACACACACGCACACACACAAAGTCATGCATGAATTCACAAACAAGCTATTTATGAAGCTGAAAAACAAAGTCCATTGTATTTAGTTCGACCCAGGCCCTCTAAAGCACTGTAAGTTACCACGCCGGAGAAGCAGCGAAAACATAAAGGACCCCGGAGGAAAAGCGTGAAATTGCAGATGAGTCAAACGCTGTCAGAATTGCCTTTTGCGGCATCTTAGCTTGATGACCATGTTTAACTAATATGCTAAAAATAACCGCTAGGGCGGTTGGATCCACAAACCAACCTGGGGTGCTTGTCAAGTCTAAAGGGCAACGGTAGGAAACAATCAGGCAATTATCTGCCTAGCTTAGTGCTGTCTATCAGAGTTAGCTCATGAGGAACTGAATGGGGATGGAGACGGGTTGGTGGGGATCGACTGGGTACACAGATGGAAAATAGAATGGGAAACAATAAGAGAGAGAGAGAGAGAGAGATAGTGGGAGGAGAGAGAGAGAGAGAGAGAGAGAGAGAGAGAGAGAGAGAGAGAGAGAGAGAGAGAGAGAGAGAGAGAGAGAGAGAGAGAGAGGATGACAGGGTTTGAATCCTGCAGAGACAAAAAACTAAGAGGGGAGAGGAGACAGAGAAGATTGGGGGGGGGGAGAAAGGTGGACAGGGAGGGAAAGGAGGAAAGAAAGAGACATTGAGAACATGGTAGAAGCCGTGAGAGAGAGAGAGAGAGAGAGAGAGAGAGAGAGAGAGAGAGAGAGAGAGAGAGAGAGAGAGAGAGAGAGAGAGAGAGAGAGAGAGAGAGAGTTCTGCTTTGACAATGTAAATGTTTATTTTATATATGTGAAAATAAAATGGTCATGCCAATAAAGCTTTTTTGAATTGAATTGAATTAAAAGCAAGAGACAAAGTAAGATAGAAGGAGGGACAGTGTAGTGCTCTAACATACAAACAAGCAAAGTGTGTGGAGTTGGAGTAGAGTTAGTGCAGAGAGCCGAAGGGGGAAGCCGTTGTGGTTCATTCTGTGGATTAGCGATGGGGGGAAGGTAACAGCATGTGAGTGTTAGCAATGAGGCAACAGCCCCTATATGAATGCAACCTTACACCGCATCTACTTGGCCCATTGAAGGAGCCTAATGAATCCTTTTCTGTTGGATTGGGCTTCTGTTGCTGCTTCATCTTGTATCAACAGATTACTATTACACCTGCATGCACCTGCACAAACGCACAACTACATGCACAAAGCAAGGTGATTACACATATGTGCATGCAGGTACCAAAAAAAGGAATCAAACACGCAGGCTGAAATTGCATCGTGGCCATTTCGCTCCCAGGATGAGTGTATGTGTCATTGTGTGTGTGTGTGTGTGTGTGTGTGTGTGTGTGTGTGTGTGTGTGTGTGTGTGTGTGTGTGTGTGTGTGTGTGTGTGTGTGTGTGTGTGTGTGTGTGTGTGTGTGTGTGCGCGCGTGTGTGTGTGTGTGTGTGTTCGTAGGTGTGTGTGTGTGGTTGTGTGTGTTGTTGTGCGTGTTTCATTCCGATAGCATTGAATATGTAATTACAGACTAATTGGCTAACTAAAAAGGTTTGATAATGAAACGCTAACACGCACACACGCACACACAATCTCACTGCTCGTCCATCATTGATGACATCATAGCTAGTGGCCAGGTGGTGAAACATCCGGATATCCCTGATTCAAGGGGGATTCAGGTGTGGCCTAGTATGTAATTAACTCCTCGCTCTGTCCTGCGGAGCTGGAGCTGACACTGGCAGACTATATGACACCGTCCTCACTCTACGGCGCACTCCCAACCCCTATACCACATGCTCTATCACACTGTATCTGTCATTCTCTATCATTCTCTCAATCGCTAACACTATTGAGCTCTATGTTACACTTTCTCACCCTATATTACATGCTCACGCTACATAACACTCTGTCAATCTCACCCTATATCGCTCTCTCTATCAATCTCTCTCAATACTACACCCTCTTACACTATTGAGCTCTATGTAACTCTTTCACCGCCTATATCACACTCCCACTATGTATCACACACTGTCATTCACTTAAATTATAGATTGCATTTTAACCCTATCCCCCTCGCTTTCAGCTACTTACTGGATTTCACAACCACTCTCTCACACTATATCACACTCTCCTACTCTGACTATACATCACACTTTATTACTCTTGAATACTATT